>NC_142165.1:84340986-84641253 GCF_029865625.1 Vigna umbellata | reverse complement strand
TGCAAGTTGGTATCAAGTATTCTTCCTCAAGCAATTTCATTATTTTATCTCTGTTCCTAAAGTCAAACTTTCATTCTTATAAGTAAAGAGGCATACAACTTTTTTCTCATCCTCGTCTTCTGACAAGTATATTCGTATATGCATACTCCTTTTTTTAGTATTTCATTATTATTTAACTAACTTTTATAAATAAATCATAAAAAATATATAATATTGTCAAATATTTAATATAAAAAATATATATTTAATATAAAATATTTAAAAATAATTGATAGTGTTTAAAAATAATTTATAATTGTATAAAGTTTAAATTAAAACACTAAAACATAAAAGTGAAATAATTATATAAAATAATACATAATTACACATAATAAAATTTCATAACAATCAAAATATTTATTAATTTTGAACATGTTAATAAAATAAAGTTGATAAAATTAAAAAATATTTTTAAAAAAATATAAAAAGAAAACAAATATTTAAGTTTAAAAATATTTCAAATGATACTTTACTTTTTCTCTCTAAATTGTAATATAATATTTTTTTTATACATTAATAAAGATAATAAAGTTTTTGACGTATGATTGATAGAAGTTACTGGAGAAAATTACTTGGACAAAACTTTGATTTACATATCTTGAGGAAACTAATGTGATAATAATATATATGAATGCGAAATTATTTATCTGATCTAAAAACATTAGGCATGAACTGCTTCAAATTTAAGTTATCCAAAACACTATGAATTTTGTTACTCATCTTTTAAGACTAAAAAAGGGTTCCAACAATAATTTGGGTCATCGTTGATAAGTTAACAAAGTATTGATAGTTTTTAACACAAGACATTCTCTAGAAGGATTGATGCAAATTAATAAATGTTTTTAAAAAATTAATAAACTTCAATCTTTTTAATACGTTGCTCTCGCACCTCTATCTATATGTTCGTTTATACATGCACATGTTCGTATATAGTATCATTTAAAATAATTATTTTCAATTTAGTTATATATTTAAGAAATTATTATCCTGAAATTTATTGCTAATAAAAAATATATTTTTAATGAAAACATTGACGAGTAGAATGTAGCTTTTTTTATATAAATTATGTATCTACAAAAATAAATAGATATTTATTACACTTAATAATTATTAATTATATCTGAAATTTGTTTTGATGATATAATTAAATATTACAATTAATTACTTTCTTGAACATAATTTTTAATACACGTATCAATAATATATACTAGTAAAAATTTTATGGTAGTGATATGAGCTTAATTAAAGAATACTATATACTAAATTTTAATTCATAAATAATTAAAAATAAAAGCTTAATTTTTAACATCTATACAGGAAAAATATTAAATGATTTATTACTTTATTTTCTTCTGAAAGATAAGTTTGTCACATATTTTAATATAAAATTTTCATAATTAATGGATTATAAATTTCAACTATATGTATAAAATAATATGTATCACTACAAAACTTTATTATCTTATGATGATTTCACTTCAAAATCATTAATCATATATAAATTTATACAAATGTAAATAAATAATAATAAAAAAAACCCTGCAAACATATGAGAACAAACCAAACTCATAATGACAAACAACACTTCCAGTAAACAAATCAAGAAATCTAAATTATGAGAGAATAAACCAATTTTAAAAAATCTAAACTAATTTCAACTGTCTCATACCTATTGAAAAGTTGATTACCTTTTATTTTCTAAAATATATTTACTCAAATACATTTTGTAAAACGAATTTAAAAATACACTTTCAGGTGTGAAAACTAAATAATAAGAATCTAGATTGATTGATTTTGAAGAAATACACTTTCACATACTTTATTTGATATTATTCTTTATTATTTTTTATTTTCTTCTTATTTGTAGAAAATATAAAAATTTACTTTTTGAAGATCATGTTACCATTATAATATATATATATATATATATATATATATATATATATATATATATATATATATATATATATATATATATATATATATATATATATATATATCATCTTACCATTACTCTTATAATTAATAACTCTGTGACAGAATTAAGGAAATTACAATTAATGTCCTAATATTTTGTAAAACGAATTCAAAAATACACTTTCATTCAAAACAAAATAATAAGAAACTAGATTGATTGATTTTGAAGAAATACACTTTCACATAATTTATTTGATATTATTCTTTATTATTTTTCATTCTCTTCTTATTTGTAGAAAATAAAAATTTACTTTCTTTAAGGATCATTTTATATATCATCTTACCATCACTCTTATAATTAATAACTCTGTGACAGGATTAAGGAAATTACTATAGTGATTAATGTCCTAATCTTTTATAAATTGAGTGAAAAGATACCATTTCATTTGAATTCATTGTGGAGATAATAAGATGTCCATCAGCCCTAACTCACAATATTCCCTTTGCTTTGCCCTAAGTCTCTTAGGAATATTTAATTCGTTGATCTTCTCCGAAGCCACCACTCTTGAACTCATTCACCGTGATTCCCCTTTGTCACCCGTCTACGACCCTTCACTCACCCACGCTCATCGCTTGCGCAATGCTTTGCACCACTCATTGGACCGAGTCAACTCTTTCAAACATGCCAACCGTACAAAAACCCCTTTGCAAACCTACGGCGGAATCTACTTCATGAAATATTCCATTGGAACTCCACCATTTGAGGTTGTCGGCATAGCCGACACAGGCAGTGACCTCATATGGACACAGTGTCGGCCATGCATACGATGTTACAAGCAAACCCCTCCTATCTTTGATCCTAGCAAGTCCAAATCATACCACACATTACCATGCAAATCTTCATTTTGCAGCTCTAGATATGTAGAATCTCCAGGATGTAGTAAGGGCACATGTCAGTATTATTATGATTATTTTGATAATTCTCACACTGCGGGAAACCTTGCCACCGAAACCATAACCATAGGCAACGAAAACCCTGTCACTTCTTCGAAAACTGTATTTGGGTGTGCACACGACAGTGTTGGCACATTCCCGTCGTTTGCGTCAGGCCTCATTGGTCTTGGTCGTGGCAAGCTTTCACTACTTTCTCAACTTGGTATCAGAAAATTATCTTATTGTCTGACTCCCAGTATCGGGAACACCAGCAAGATTGTTTTGGGTGAAGATGCTGTGGTTTCCGGTGCTGAAGTGGTTAGAACTCCTTTAGCAACAGATTCTTCCAAATACAGAATCACATTGGAGACTTTAAGTGTAGGGAAAAAGAGGATTGAATTTGAAAATGTGATGGAGGGAAATATGGCGGTTGATTCTGGAACAACATTCACTTTTCTGCCCCCAGCACTTTATAATGGTTTGGTAGCTGCTTTGGACAAGACAATAAGGTATCCGAGGGTGGTTGACCCACATGGTGTTTTAAAACATTGTTATGACATCGGTGAACCAGAGAAAATCATATTTCCCATTATCACAGCACATTTTAAGGGAGGGGATGTGAAGTTGAAGCCGATTAATACATTCTTTTGGGTGACTGATCGTGTGGTGTGTTTGTCAATGTTTCCCAGTGAAGTCGGTTTCTTTGGAAACATAGCTCAACTCAATTTCTGGGTTGGATATGATCTCGAGGCTTCTACTGTGTCCTTTAAGCCTGCTGATTGTACCTCGTGAGTTCACCCTCTTTATATCCATGCTAAAATATATTATCATCAATGTTATCCTCTGACTTTTTATCTGCTCTCATAATTTTCTATTACATATTATTTTTACCTATAAATTTACAATTTTTTTATGATTTTACTATTTAACTACAAAATTACATCTGATGAAAGCATATAAATCCCACCAAATCATGATTTGTACGAATTGAATTTATTACACTTTTTATTATATTTAAAGTAACTGAGACAATAAGACGCTCAGAAAAAAAAGAAGATATAGTTTAATTTCATTAACTCCACATTGAGAAAAATTAAAGGTATAAATGTTAAGTAAATAAATAAAGATAAAACGTAAAAGAACTGAAACTATGTTTTAGGTTACCTAACTAAGTAGGTATACGATTTAATAGAGATAAAACATAATTTTTTAAAATACTTAAAGAGACAAAAAGAATAATCCCACCCCACCACACACATAAATATATATATATATATATATATATATGGTTTGCTAAGGCCCTTACGCCTGTTTTTCAGTTAGTACATTTTAGCAATGTGTACCGGATTTTAGTAGACAAAAATACCCTTATATATCATGGATTCTAAGTTTTAAGATTAAGGGTATTTTAATAATTTTCATTCTCAAAACTTAAAAAAAAAAAAGAAACCCCCCAAACCCTTGCTCACCTCTCTCATTCCTCTCAATCCTTTCTCTTTCATCTCTCTCAATCCAACCTTTTTCTCTGTCATTCCTGCTATAGCTCCAGTTGAAAAAATCAGAAACACTTGTCTTTAAACAATTTTGAAGAGTTGAGTCATTGACATATTCACTTCAAGCAAAGGTTCATTCAAGATCTCTTCAATTTCACCATCTTCACTAACCTCTCTAATTTTATCATCTGCATATGTTGAATCAACATCTCTAAAAAAACCCTCCAGGCCAATTACCAATTCTTTTGGATGTCATTATGCTTGTGAAAATTAGATAAAATTATATACGACAAAAATTATAAAATGAAAACTCATTATAAAGTCATTTTTTTGTAAGAAATTGTTTAAGAACGAGTGTTTCTGATTTTTTCCAGGCCAATTACCAATTCCTTTGATGTCATTATGCTTGTGAAAATTAGATAAAGACAAATATAAAATACAAACTCATTATAAGATCATTTTTTGTAAGAAATTGTTTAACAGCGAGTATTTCTGATTTTTTCCGGGTCAATTACCAATTCTTTTATGCTTGTGAAAATTGGATAAAATTAGATAAGACAAAAATTATAAGATTTTTTTGTAAGATTGTTTAAAGACAAGTGTTTTTGATTTTTTCAATTGGGGTTATAGGTATGACAGAGAAAAGATTGGAGTGAGAAGATGAAAGAGAAGGGTTGAGAAGAATGAGAGAGGTGAGTAAGGGTTTGGGGGTTTCTTTTTTTTTTTTTAGTTTTGAGAATGAAAATTATTAAAGTATCTTTAACCTTAAAACTTAGAATCCATTATATATAAGAATAAGGATATTTAGTACACACATTGCTAAAATGTACCAACTGAAAAATAGGCGTACGCGCGTTAGCAAACCCCTATATTTATATATATCAGGAATTCTTAAATTCTAAATTTAAACCGTCTCAACAATAAAATTCACAAACTCACTTAGTCCAACATCTTTATTCATCATGCACATGTATACAAAAGTACAAATCATACAAATCAACTGAGAGATGATTAGGCTACTGCGAAGCATCACCAATTTTTGAAAAAGATGAAGTTGAGGTTGATGAAAGCAGGAAGAAACTAGAGCGAAAACATAGAGAAAGAGAAGGTTTACATAATGAAAAATGAGAAAAATGGGTCTTACAATTTGTTCCAATTGAACATGTTAGTCGAATGTATGTTTTTTATTACACACTTTATATATAAATTTAAAATGTTTTTAGAATTGAATTCATCACAAAATTTAGCTATATATAAAATTACATTTAATGAAAGCATATAATCAGCCCAATCAAACTTGCATGAATTAAATTAAAAAACAAGAACCAAAACTAATTTTAAAAATACAATGGTATTAAAGTTTCGATCAAGAACCATTTTCAATTTTACAAAAGGAAACGTTTTTTCTTTTTCTTTCACTCTTTTTAAACTCGTTTAGCCTTATATCATGTTAGGAATTTATTTCGGGAAAATCTTGGACTAAAGGTGCAAAATATATTTAGAAATAACTTGAAGGTTGTGGATATATATACGTAAAATTTCTGGTTATTTCTTTTTAATAGTACCTTATTCTTATGCATATGTTATATATAGTTTTGACTTAAATAGATAATTGTAATAGATTTTTACTGACTTTATTTCCAATGTTTGAAAATTAATTAATTAATTACTTGTCAGCATTTTAATAATAACAATTAGGGATAACAACTGTTTCGTTTTGGCCTACCCACATTTTAATTCGAAAAAATGAGGACGGGCTCAGACAACCTGTACAAAAATTTAAAATTTTTTAATTTTATTTAATAAAATTAGAAGAAATAATAATTTTTATAAGTCAGTTTATTTTAATAATTAATATTCAGAATTATATAACTCGTTTTTGAGTTCTGGGAAAAGCTTAATTTGTTGGTATCTCGTTTGCTCAGGTTGATTTACACTTACAAGGAAAGAGATGATAATTATATATATATATATATATATATATATATATATATATATATATATATATATATATATATACCGTTTAAATTATTTAAACCTATATACCGTTTAAACCTATATATATATATATCTTTTTTACCGTTTAAATTATTTAAACCTATATACCGTTTAAACCTATATATATATATATCTTTTTTACCGTTTAAATTATTTAAACCTATATACCGTTTAAACCTATATATATATATATATATATATATATATATATATATATATATATATATATATATATATATATATTTATTGCCCTATTTATTTAATTTTATATAAAATTTATTTTTAACACCCATACGGTGAAAAGACATCCGTTACTCTCTTCACTATAAAAGAACTTTTTTAAAATTTAAACACTTAATCCTCAACCATTTTCATTTCTTTCTTGAAATTCTTGGGATCCTCACAAAGTCCATTTTCTCTCGTCTCCTCCCTCTCATATTTCCCTTTCCCTTTCAAAAGGGATATATGTTATGACTTTCTTGCATTATAAAGGAGTGTTTGTTTTCAGGCCTTATTGTGGAGTCATTGTATCTGTGAATGATCTCTGCTTTAGCTAAAAAATTATTCTTGTATTGGAATGTTTGTGCTAATAAATCTTGTTTGTGGTCTAAATGCCAGGAAACCTCCAAGTTCCATTGCTTTCAGGATAAGATGGATATCTTAGCTCCTCACAAGGACCCATCCCCACTTGAATTTCCTGCAAATGAATTTAGTCTCAGTACTTCATATCTGAAACAAATTCCTCAGTTCCTAGTTTATTATCAATTTATAAGTGCTTTCTCTCCATTCCCCTTACACTTGTATGTTCCTTGTTGTTTATTCTTCTATAACAGTAGAAGTGTCTTTAAAATTTTACTGACTCATCAGAGATGTAAACATGCATATAATGTTACAGGTAAATTCTTGTCACTTATTGGAGGAAGGTTGAGTGGGAAGGAAATAATTGCTGCTGAACTGGCAACTCATTTTGTCCTTTCTGAGGTTTGATTATCTTTAGTCTCTGCAATCTATGACTTTGTCTTTTCATAAAGTTTCATCCAAAAAGGAAAAATTCAATAAAATGAATTTCAATTATAACAAATATGCTTATCGGTTTAAAAAGAAAACCTCATCTTGTTTTAGGCCTATGGTAAGCAGCTCTAATAGATTTGTTTACATTTTCTGTTTTCTGCTCTTAGGACATTGGTCCATTGAAATAATGTCTTGTCAAATTTGTATGAAAAAGGAGAAAAATTAGTAAAAGAAGCACCGAGATGTTCACTTAAAGGTTGTGTTGAAATTATGGATACATTTTTTTTATGAGCATAATGTTACCCTTTGTGAGTCTCATTTCATGTGGAATTAATGGATTAAAATATGATTTCATATTGAATTAATGGATAATAAAGATTGCTTTTGAGCATAGTATGACAGTATGTGAGTCTCATGTCTTGTGGAATTTATTGATTACAAAGTCGGCTTCATATTGAATTTATGGATAAGAAAAATTGTTTTTGATCAATATAACAGTTATGAGGCTCATTTCGTTTGAAATTAGTGGATTATAATGTGGGCTTTCTATTGAAGTTATGGATAACAAAGATAGTTCTTGAGCATAGTATGACGGTTTGTGAGACTCATTTCGTTTGGAATTGATAAATTAGAATGTTGGCTTTATATTAAATTTTTGGATAACAAAGATTGCATTTGAGTAAAGTATGACGGTTTGTGAGGCTCATTTCATGTGGAATTGATGGAATACAATGTGGACTTTATATTGAATTTATATATAACAAATATTGATTTCGAGCATTGTGTGACGATTTGTGAGGTTCATTTTGTGTGGAATATGTGGATTACAATGTGAGCTTTATATTGATTTAATAGATAATAAAGATTGGTTATGAGCAAAATATGATGATTTGTGAGACTCAATTAGTGTGAAATTGATGGATTAGAATGTGGGCTTTGTATTGAATTTATGGATAAAAAAGATTGCTTTTGAACATGCTATGATGGTTTGTTGGGATCATTTCTTGTGGAATTGATGGATTAGAATGTGGACTTTATATTGAATTTATGTATAAGAAAAATTGTTTTTTTTATCATAATATAACTGTTTGTGAGGCGTATTTCGTGTAGAATTGATGGATTACAATGCGAACTTTATATTGAATTATGAATGACAAAGATTGTTCTTGAGCTGACGTTTGTGTTTCTCATTTTGTGTGGAATTGATGAAATAAAATGTATGATTTATGTTGAGTTTATGGATAACAAATTGATTTTAAGCATAGTATAACGTGTTGTGACACTCATTTTGTGTGAAATTGATGAATTAGAATGTGAGTTTTCGGTTGAATATTGAATAACAAAGATTGCTTTTGAGAATAGTATGACGGTTTGTGAGACTCATTTCGTGTGGAATTGATGGATTCAATGTGAGCTTTATATTGAAATAATGGATAACAAATATTCTTTCGAGCATAGTGTGACGGTTTGTGAGGCTTATTTCGTTTGGAAATATGAATTACAATGTGTGTTGATATTGAATTTATGGATTACAAAGATTGTATTGAGCATAGTGTGACGATTTGTGAGGCTCATTTCATATGGAATTGATGGATTACAATGTGGGTTTTGTATTGAATTTATGGATAAAAAAATTGCTTATGAGCGTAATCTTACGCTTTGTGAGGCTCATCTCGTGTGGAATTAATGGATTAAAATGTGGGCTTCATATTGAATTTATGGATAACAGAGTTCTTTGAGCATAGTATGAGAGTTTGTGAGACTCGTTTCTTATGGTACGGATGGATTACAATGTGGGCTTCATATTGAATTTATTGATAAGAAAAATTGCTTTTGATCATAATATAACAGTTATGAGGCTCATTTATGGTGTGGGCTTTATAGTGAATTTATGGATAACAAAATTTTCTTGAACATAGTATGACAGTTTGTGAGACTCATTTCGTGTGGAATTGATGGATTACAATATGACTTTTTATTGAATTTATGGTTAGTAAAAATTGCTTTTGAGCATAGTATGATGGATTGTGAGGCTCATTTAATGTGAAATTGATAAATTAGAACGTTGTCTTTATATTGAATATAGAATTACAAAGATTTCTTCTGAACATAATCTGACAGTTTGTGAGGCTCCTTTCGTGTGGACTTTACTGGAATACAATGTGGGATTTATATTGAATTTATGGATAACAAATATTGCTTTCGAAAATATTGTGTCGTTTGTGAGGCTTATTTCGTGTGGAATTGATGTATTACAATGTGGGCTTTATATTGAATTTATGGATAACAAAAATTACTTTGAAGCAATGTATGGCAATTTGTGTATGAGGCTCATTTCGTTTTGGAAATATTATTTACAATGTGCGCTTTATATTGACTTTATGGATATCAAATATTGTTTATGAGCATAGTATTATGAGTTGGGGCTCATTTTTTGTGGAATTGGTGAATTACAATGTTTGTTTAGAATTGAATTAATGGATAAAAGAAATTTTTTTTAGCATAATATTACATTTTCTCGGGCTCATTTTGTGTGAAATTAATAGATTAAAATGTGGACTTTATATTGAATTTATTCATAACAAAGACTGATTTTAAGCATAGTATGACAGTTTGTGAGGTTCATTTCGTATGGAGTTCTGTAAGGCTATATTTTGACTTGTCCCACATGGAATTCTCGAATTGCACTTAGATTTTCTTGTTTCATTGTGCAAATTTGATATGGAATATTTTGAGTTGTCCCATCATAAATAGATTTGTCCAATTGCAAGACAGTGGATGGGTATATATGAGTTAACACTTTGAATCGTTTTCTGCAATGACAATTTTTAATTATCACCGGAAAAGATGACGGTTTATGATTCACATTTTGTGCGGAATTGATGGATTATAATTGGGCTTTATATTGAATTTATGGGTAACAAAGATTGCTTTTGAGCTTTGTATGAATTTGCAGTTTACAGATATATTGTTTCATTCACTGTATATATCCGAGTTGATGGTGTGGCTGCAATTTTGAAAGCCTTATAACTTGAGGTGGGCATACACCCTAAATGGAACTGTCGAATTGCACTTTGATTGTTTTTGGTTCACAGTGCAAGTTCTATAAGGGTATATTTTGAGTTGTCCCACATGGAATTCTCGAATTGCACTTTGATTTTCTTGTTTCACTGTGCAAATTCCATATGGGTATATTTTGAGTTGTCCCATGATAAATAGATTTGTGAAAGTGCAACATAGTGGCTTAGTATATCTGAGTTCACACTTTGAATAGTTTTCTGTGATGAAAATTTTTAATTGTCACAAGAAACAATGTCGGTTTGTGAGCCTTATCTTGTGTGGAATTGACGGATTATAATTGGGCTTTGTATTGAATTTATGGGTCACAATTGCTTTTGAGTTTCATATGAATTTGATAGCTTATAGATATTTTGTTTCCTAAGTTGATGGTGTGGCTGCAATATGGAGAGTCTTATAACTTTAGGTTGACATACCCTAAATGGAACGATCGAATAACACTTTGATTTTATAATTCATAGTACAATTTCAATACTAGTATATTTTGAGTGGTCCCACCTGGAATTCTTGAATTGCACTTTGATTTTCTTGTTTCACCGTGCAAATTCCATGTGGGTATATTTTGAGTTGTCCCATCATAAATATATTTGTCAAAGTGCACTTAGACTTTCTTTGTTCATAGTAGAAAATTTTGAGTAGCCTTATTGAGACCGTTGATGAATTCTGGATTATAATTTGACTTCATATTTATTCATTTTGTAAATATGAGTTGGGTGTTCATTTTAAATTTAGTTTACAGTTTTTGACTATTTTTGAAATTTTCGAATGATTGTATCTAAGTTGTCCCTTGTAATTTTGTTGGAATATACTCTTTTTAATCCAACGAGGGATTAAATGATTCAGCCCTTTGTTGAATTTACGAAATTCAAATTTCTTGGTTGTTCCACTGAAAGTAGCTTGCATATGATGAAACCAGTACTCTCATGATTAGAGGAGTAACAGGGAGTTCCAGGTATTTTCCAATTCCAAAATATTGAAACAGAACATCACAGTAGCGCACACAAACACGTAGAGTTTTACATCATCAAATTCCATAGGAAACATCGAGATTTTCGAGGGTAATATTGTGATTGTGCATAGGCCTAAATCCCTTTGCCCCAATTAGTTTACGGAACAAATGCAATAGAGATTTCTTTGAATGTGATAGAGATTTTTTAATAGAAGGTAAATAGAAATATTAAATAAATGTAATTCTTGCATAGCTTTTGTATATTGATGTTGTAGCTTTCCCATCTTTTAAGACCTGTTATAGGGGGTTGTGATGAATGATGAAAAATTGATGATTTACTTCAGAGTTGAGGTACTCATCTGCTTAAATCTGTAATTCCTTCAAAGTAATAGTTAATAATCATGAAGTGCTAAGACTTGTTTTCATGAAAAAGCATTACTGCTGATGTAAATAAGTCATTAATATCTATTGAAATCTGAAAAGATTACATGGTGCGAAAAAAATATGTTAGTTTGCTTGAATCTATTAAAGGAGGGAGGGGGTTGGAAGGGTATTAAGAAAATTGTAACAGAATAGTTACTTATATAAACGGATTAGTAGCACTCAGTTTGCATGACAGAATGGTATAAATAGTGAAAGAGGGAGAAGAGATGAGGGAAGATTGTTATCAAGAAAAAATAGTGAGGCCAAATGTGACAAACCACTAAAGAGCATATATCGAGTTGTAATTTATATCATTAGTTTCAGTGACTTATCTGATTATCACACTGATACTGGTTGGAGGGCTGAAAAACATTATAAAGATTCATTTTAGTGCTAGGAGAAAATAAACTCAGAGAAAATTTTAGTTGTAAAAGCATTTGAATAACAATGTTCGGTTATTTGTGTTTGTTTTCTAGCATTTGTATTCTACCTGGTTTCTTAGAATTTGGTATCATGGGAGCATAGATAAATTTGTATATCCATATGGTCTGCTGGTAACTTTTTCTACCTTATTTCTATAGTGAGATTATTTTTCTATCACTATTCTCATTGTATGGAGAGCATAAGGGTACGTGCTTAGAGAAATATTTTCTTACTAGTTGTAATTCTCAGATGACAAATGTCAAGGCAAAGGCAAGTTTTAGTCAATTTCAATATTTGATGATTCTGTTTGGCCATGTTAGGAATGTTTGAGGGATTACTTTAAGCTGATTGTTTTATAGGGTTAACACTGTTCGAGGGATGAGTTTTGAACGGGATTGTACTATTTGTAACCACCAACCCGGAGCTACAAAGTTTGTTGTTGGTTGTTTACCTGCCTACGGAAAGATGTTACTCGTATAAATAGCCTGTAAAGGGTGAGAAGAATAAAAAAGGAAAGAGAAGTGGAACAAACAATTGTGTTCTTCGTGAAAGTTAGTTTAAAAACATATATGTTTCTCTTTAACTTTTTGATCTTTATATTATATTGCGCGAGTCAATTTAATGCCTGTGCTAGAAATTGAAGATTATTCATTCTAATTACTTGGCTTTTGAACGATTTACAACCATAGTCTGTTGAAATTTTAGTTCTTTATTGTTTTGCTACGACCTTCTTGATGATGTTGGCCCATTGCTGTTCCATCCTCCTTGTATTTGAAGTTCCCTTGGTGTAGCCTTCTTCTCATTGTTGTATCATCTTTAAGCCAGGTAACATTGACTCCGTTTGGCACTATTGTTTTCAGTGACGTGCCTATTTTTTGTAATTTTACATCAGTTTGAAAATTTGTCGTATTTTATTACAATAGGCATTTAGGGATTGATACATGTCACCAATTTTGGTATCTCTTAAGATTCCATTTATTCACAATACAAATTACAGATGCTTATGTGAGTTATTGTTTAGAAATATATTTTGAGCATTGTATTGATTTGACAACCTACAAATATATTATTTTATGCATACTATAAAACTAAGATGAGAATAATCCTCCAATTTTAAATCTGTGAAAATAGTGTGCCTCCAATTATATGAATTAATTATGAATTCTTGATCTTAGAAATGGATTACTAAGAAGAATTATTGTGGTGAGAAGAATCAAAAAGGAAAAAGAGATGGAATAAACAATTGTGTTCTTCATGCAAGTTAGTTTTTAATACATCTTTGTCTTTCTTTTTAACAGTCTGATCTTTATATTATGTTTGCTCGTGTCAATTTAATGCCTGAGATATCTTTCTCTCTTGGAATTCATGGGATTCTTACACAGTCCATTCTTTCTGTTACTTCCTTCTCATCTTCAGTCACTCTCAGACTACTATCATTGATGTAAGAATAGATCAATCAACGATTGAGTGGAAGTCGGTGGGGAGATGCTAGTGATGGTTTCACAATTGATAAGGTACAACTATATTTTGTTTAATGAATTGTTTATATAATTATTCGTTTTCAGATTTTTTGAGACTGAAGTTAAGAGCTATATTTTCAAGATTGGTTTTTGCTAATTCCCTGGAATTAAATTCAAAGAAACTTTGAGTATATCTTTTTCAAGAATTTATTAACTGTTTCTTTTTCTCTTTACCCTCTTGACTGTAGAAACTTTAAATTTTTTTTGTTAAAAGGCATGATCAGCCACTTCCATCTTGATGGTTCTATTGTTCTCTCTCATTGCTGGAAGACTAAACAAAGAGAAATGGTAAGCGAGTAAAAGGAAAAACCCAAGGTGCGTAGCATAATTAACAAACCATAATTTACGTTCAAATCCATAAATACCCTTCTTTATTTTTATCTTTCCCTCACAATTTGTCTCCGGTTAATCGTCTTTGACACTTTTAATTTATTTTTCTCTTCTCCTCTCCCCCTTTCCTAATTTATTTGTTTTATTTTATGCATTTTCTTGCAAATCTTGAGTTTATTACTTTAGGTTATTGCAGTTTAGACTTCTAATTTATTTTCTTGCAGTTCTATTTCATTCTATTACGTGTCTAAACTTCTTGCAATTTAGAAATTTTATTGGATTTGGCTGCAGGTGCGGTGAGAAGCAATAAATAAAAAGGAAACAAAAGTGGGTTGAATTTTATTTCGTGTCTAAAATTGAATTAGTAGCGTGGCTTGAATTTTATGACTCAGTTTTCAATTCTTGATCTTAGGATTGGGTTACTGAGAGAACAATTGTGTTGAAAAGAATACATCAGGAATGAAAAGTGGAATAAACATTTATGTTCTTCAGGCAAGTTTATTTTTAAAGCACATTTATGTTTCTTTATAACTGTTTGGTGTTTATATTGTGTCGTTCCTGTCAGTTTAATTCCTAACATATGACAAATATGTATTACATGTGTTAGAAATTCAGGATTATTTATAACATTAGCATGTTGAAATCTTAGCTCTGCTAGGGCTGAGCATAATTCAATAAACTATACTCAAACTACAGTTAACTATACTATATTATACTTAAAAAAAACTAAACTTATTTTAACTTAAAAACTAATTAAACTATTCTATAGTTCAATTAAAAAAAAAATTGAACTTTATACCAGTTCAGTGCCAGTTAACTGTGAAATGCGAAGAGAGTTCCATGGTTACTTTGCGAAGATGCACTAAAAGGCTCGATTCATGGACCAGAGGCTCCTACAAAGGATTGAAGCTGCAAAAGGAGCTGATTGAGGGGCGCGAACAGAACCCTTTGTTAAAGCTGGTGCGAAGTCACTCGAAGAGGAGCGCGAAACATGGTTTGGGTTTTTCTTTCCCTTCCCTTTTTCCTTCCTTTAGTTTTTCTATAGAAAAAGTTGTATAGTAGTTTTTATGTGGGGTTAGTTTTAGTTACTCTAAGTTCTTTTCAGTTTGAGGGTGATTAGTAGATAATAGTTTTCAGTTTTGGAGCCGATGGCTTGCGCACTCTGCCGTAACACTTCTCCTTTAGCTGGAACTAACCCAAAGGTAATAATGTTTTTCCCTTTCAAAAGGGATATATGTTATGACTTTCTTGCATTATAAAGGAGTGTTTGTTTTCAGGCCTTATTGTGGAGTCATTGTATCCGTGAATGATCTCTGCTTTAGCTAAAAAATTATTCTTATATTGGAATGTTTGTGCTAATAAATCTTGTTTGTGGTCTAAATGCCAGGAAACCTCCAAGTTCCATTGCTTTCAGGATAAGATGGATATCTTAGCTCCTCACAAGGACCCATCCCCACTTGAATTTCCTGCAAATGAATTTAGTCTCAGTACTTCATATGTGAAACAAATTCCTCAGTTCCTAGTTTATTATCAATTTATAAGTGCTTTCCCTCCATCCCCCTTACACTTGTATGTTCCTTGTTGTTTATTCTTCTATAACAGTAGAAGTGTCTTCAAAATTTTACTGACTCATTAGAGATGTAAACATGCATATAATGTTACAGGTAAATTCTTGGCACTTACTGGAGGAAGGTTGAGTGGGAAGGAAATAATTGCTGCTGAACTGGCAACTCATTTTGTCCTTTCTGAGGTTCGATTATCTTTAGTCTCTGCAATCTATGACTTTCTCTTTTCATAAAGTTTCATCCAAAAAGGAAAAATTCAATAAAATGAATTTCAATTATAACAAATATGCTTATCAGTTTAAAAAGAAAACCTCATCTTGTTTTAGGCCTATGGTAAGCAGCTCTAATAGATTTGTTTACATTTTCTGTTTTCTGCTCTTAGGACATTGGTCCATTGAAATAATGTCTTGTCAAATTTGTATGAAAAAGGAGAAAAATTAGTAAAAGAAGCACCGGGATGTTCACTTAAATGTGCTTCTCAACGTTCAAGTCACTTGGGTGTTTGTTACGTGTAGTAGGTGTTTTAAGTGTTACTTTGAAAGATGATGCTTACATTTTTGGTGTACCAGAAAATTGGTGAGCTAGAGAAGCGCTTGATTAGCTTGAATTTGGAAGTGAGGCTAAAAGTGAAGATTTGGAATGGCAGGTTTGAATCTCGCTCCTTTGCAAAACTCTGTGTTGCTATAACTTGAACTAAAATAATACAACATTTTAGTGTGATTTTGATTTTAAAATTATTAGAATGATATAGTTTTAAAAATGAAAAAGTGATGTCAACTTGATTTTATTAGGAAAGAAAAATGTGTTAACTTGATGCAATTTTAACTTATTAAAGTAAAGTTATATCAAACTTATATGATTTTAATTAAATTTTTAAAAGAATTTATAATACATTTAAATCATATCAATCGTATTAAACTGAAATAACTTCATGTACTATGATCATGTAAACTTGAAAGAGCAACCTACATGTTATGCTTTGTGGAATCTTGATTGTAGTGATTCGATATACAAATGGTTTAGATGAGTGGTTACTAGTGTTCTGGTCTATTGTTGATTTGTATTATGGATCAGCTATTGTTTTCTGGCTGAACTTTATTATACTTGATTTGACTAGGTACTCCTATTATTTCTCGTAATATTTGAAAGACTAAATTTCACAATATATTTTAGTGCTATTTGAAGTTGTAGTTTAAGAACGTTCAATATTAAAACATTTGTACAGTAGTTTTGATTATAGTATTCTTTGCCTTTTCAGTTTGATTTGATCATTGTAGTCATCCTTGTTGATGTATGTTTAATTGACATTAATAGATCTCGTGGAATTTCCAGTCAAGCAGAAGCACCGACAACACTTGATATTATCTTATGGATACTATTAAACTAAGATGAGAATGTCCCTCCAATTTTAAATTTCAGTAAATATTGTGCCTCCAATTATATGAATTAATTATGAATTCTTGATCTTAGAAATTGATTATTGAGAAGAATTATTGTGGTGCAAAGAATAAAACAGGAAAGAGAAGTGGAACAAACAATTGTGTTCTTCAAGTAAGTTAGTTTTTAATACACATCTATCTTTCTCCTTAACTGCTTGATCTTTATATTAAGTTGGTTTCTGTCAATTTAATGCCTCGCATATGACAAATGTTTATTACATGTGCTAGAAATTCAGGATTAATCGTTTTAATGAATTGACCTTTTAACTGTTTATTTTTAACTGTTTAAACCATTAGTCTGTTGAAGTTTTAGTTGTTTATTGTTTTGCTGCGGCCTTCTGGATGATGTCATCTCATTGCTGTTCCATCCTCCTTTTATTTGGAGTTTCCTTGGTGTAGCCTTCTTCTCATTGTTGTACCATCTTCAAGCTAGGTAACATTGACACCTTTTCCTAGAATTCTTTTTTCAGTGACATGCCTATTTTTTGGTAATTTAATATCAGTTTGAAAATTTGTCGTATTTTATTACAATAGGCTTTCAAGGATTGAACTTGGTCACCAATTATGGTATCTCTTAAGATTCCTTTTATTCACAATGTAAATTTCGGATGCTTCTGTGAGGTATTGCTTACAAATATATTTTTGAGCCTTATATTCGTTTGACAACCTATAAGTATATTGTTTTATGGACACTATAAAACTGAGATGAGAATATCCATTCAATTTATATCTTCATAAATGTTGTGACTTCAATTTTTTGAATTAGTAATGAATTGTTGATCTTGTCATTGGATTATTATGAAGAATCAAAAGGGAAAGAGAAGTTGAACAAACAATCGTGTTCTTCAGGCAAGTTAGTTTTTAAAACACATTTATGTTTCTCTTTTATTGTTTGATCTTTATATTATGTTGCTCTGGTCAATTTAATCCCTGAGATATGATAAATGTTTATTACATGTTCTAGAAAATCAGGATTAATCATTTTAACGAATTGACTTTTTAACTCTTTATTTTCGTTTATTTTTAATTGTTTGTATCATTAGTCTGTTGAAATTTTAGTTGTTTATTGTTCGGCTACGACCTTCTTGATGATGTGGCCCCATTGCTGTTCCATCCTCCTTTTATTTGCAATTTCCTTGGCGTAGCCTTCTTCTCATTGTTGTACCATCTTCAAGCCAGGTAACATTGACTCCTTGTGCCACAATTCTTTTTAGTGACATGCCTATTTTTTTTGTAATTTTACATCAGTTTGAAAATTTGTCTTATTTTATTACAATAGACTTTCAGGGATTTAGCTTGGTCACCAATTTTGGTATCTCTTATGATTCCATATATTCACAATGCAAATTTCGGATGCTTATGTGAGTTATTGCTTCCAAATATGTTCTTTAAGCCTTGTATCGAATTGACAAACTACAAATATATTGTTTTATGCATACTATAGAACTAAGATGAGAATGTCCCTTCAATTTTAAATCTAAGTAAGTATTGTGCCTCCAATTATATGAATTAATTATGAATTCTTGATCCCAGAAATGGATTACTGAGAAGAATTATTGTGTTCTTCATGCAAGTTAGTTTTTAATACACCTTTATCTTTCTCTTTAACAGTCTGATCTTTATATTATGTTTGCTAGTGTCAATTTAGTGCCTGAGATATGATAAATGTTTATTACAAATAGATTGTTTTAACTGTTTATTTTGGTTTATTTTTAGCTGTTTACACCACTAGTCTGTTGAAAATTTACTTGTTTATTTTTCTGCTACGGCCTTCTTGATGATGTCACTTCATTGTTGTTCATCCTCCTTGTATTTGCAGTTCCCTTGGTGTAGTCATCTTCTCATTGTTGTACCGTCTTCTTATTGTTGTACCATCTTTAAGCCAGGTAACATTGACTCGTTTTGCTATAATTCTTTTCAGTGATATGCCTATTTTTTTTTTTTGTAATTTTAGATCTGTTTGAAAATTTGTCGTATTTTATTATAATAGGGTTTCAGGGATTGTGCTTGGTCATCAATTTTGGTATCACTTAAGGAAATTTCGGATGCTTATGTGAGTTGGTCACCAATTTTGGTATCACTTAAGGAAATTTCGGATGCTTATGTGAATTATTGTTTACAAATATGTTTTTTAGCCTTATATTGATTTGACAACGTATAAATATATTGTCTTATGGATACTATAAAACTAAGATGAGAATGTCCCTCCAATTTTAAATTTGAGTAAAAATTGTGCCTCCAATTATATGAATTAATTATTATGAATTCTTGATCTTAGAAATGGATTATTGTGGTGAGGAGAATCAAAAAAGAAAAGAAGTGGAACAAACAATTGTGTTCTTCATGCAAGTTAGTTTATAATACACCTTTATCTTTCTCTTTAACAGTTTGATCTTTATATTATGTCTGGTCATGTCAATTTAATGCTTGAGATATGATAAATGTTTATTACACGTGTTAGAAATTAAGGTTCATTCTGTGTAATTGGCTTTTGATCTTTCTTTTGGTTTATTTTTAACTTTTGAGGGTGCAACTACAATCTTCTAGATGATGTCAGCGATATGCATTTTTAACCTCCTTGTATTTGTAGTCCCCTTGGTGAAGCCTTCTTCGTGTTTTTGTACAATGTTCAAGCCAGGTAACATTGACTCCTTTTACCGCAATTGTTTTCAACAACATGCTTTTTTTTCTTTCTAATTTTACTTCAGAATGGAAATTTGTCCTATTTTATTACAATATGCGCTTTCATGGATTGAGCTTTGTCACCAATATTGGTATCTATTTAGATTTCTTTTATTCATAATGCAAATTTTAGATGATTATGAGTTATTGCTTACAAATATGATTTTGAACCTTGTATTGATTTGACAACTTGTAAATATATTGTTTTACACACTATAAAACTGATATCAGAATGTCCCTCCAATTATAAATCTGAGTTAATATTGTGGCTCTAATTTTTTGAATTAGTTATAAATTGTTGATCTTTGCGGTGAGAACACTAAAAAAGGAAAGAGAAGTGGAACAAATAGTTGTGTTCTTCAGGCAAGTTAGTTTTTAAAACACATTTATATTTCTCTTTAATTGTTTGATCTTTATATTATATTGCACGTGTCAATTTTTAACCGTTAATTTTAACTGTTTATACCATTAGTTTGTTGAAAATTTAGTTTTTTATTACGAAGTCGCCTCTTTCAAGTTCAAACCTCCTTGTATTTGTTGTCTCCTTGGTGAAACTTTCTTACCGTCTTCAAGCCAGGTAACATTAACTCCTTTTGTCGTAATTGTTTTTAACCACATGCCTATAGTTATTTTAAGCCAAGAAACAAGGACGGTGTGTGAGGCTTATTTAATGTGTAATTGACATATTACAATTGGTCTTTATGTTGAATTTGTTGATAACAAAAGATTGCTTGAGTTTCGTTTGAATTTGATAGCTTGCAAATATATTGTTTTACTCACTCCATAAATCTGAGTTGATGGTGTGGTTGCAATTATGAAAGTGCTATAACTTGAGGAGGTGGGCACACACCTTAAATGGAACAAACAGTTGGATATCACTTTGAGTTTTTGTTCACAGTGTGAGTTCCATAAGGGTATATTTTGGGTTATTCCACATGGAATTCTTGAATTGCACTTTTGATTTCCATAAGGGTATATTTTGGGTTATTCCACATGGAATTCTTGAATTGCACTTTTGATTTTCTTGTTTCCCTTTGCAAATTTCATATGGGTATATTTTGAGTTATCCCATCATAAATACAGTTATGAAAGTGCACTTTGACTTTCTTTGTTTAGGGTAGAAAATTTTGAGTTGCCCCTTTTTATTCGGACAAGTCTCTCTTTTGATTTTTTGTTGGGCCAAAGTGGAAGGATTTTGGACTATAATTGGACTTTATATTTATTCATTTTTGTAAATATGATTTATGCATGCATTCTAAATGTAGTTGACATGTTTATACTATTTTTGAAAATTTTTATTAACTATATCTAACTTGTCCCCTATAATCTTGTTGCAATATGATTTTTTTTATCTAAAGAAGGATCGAATGTTGGTTTTTTTTGCCCGTTATTGAATTTAACTTTATTTTTTCTATCTAATTTAATTTTGAGTTGGGCTTGTACTTCTTTTGATATTTTGTATTGGTCGGAAAGCTCAAATGGTCAGCTATGTGGATATCTTATTTTGAATTGGTTGACTTCGGTTGGTGATATTTTTTAGTTGGAAATATTGGTTGCTTATATGAGTTGTTACTTATAATAGAGTAGCAACATGAATGCTTTATTTTGTATGTGGATATTTTATGCTTGAATGATAATAGGAGATTACAAGTGGATATTGGTTGTGTAACATGGACGGCATCCACATTGAGAAATAGGGCGCATAATTTGAATTATTTAATCATAGTTAAGATAGTGCATGAGTATATTTGCATCAACACTTTGAATACTTTTGTGAGATGAATTTTTTTAGTTATCATAGGAAACAATGACTATGAGGTTTATTTTGTGTGAAATCGATTAATTACATTTGGACTTTATTTTGAATTTATGGGTACCAAAGATTGCTTTTGAGCATAGAATGATAGCTTGTGACTCTCATTTCGTGTGGAATTGATGGATTACAATGTGGACTTTATATTGAATTTATGGATAACAAAAATTTCTTTTGGACATAGAGTGACGGTTTGTGAGACTCATTTCGTGTGGAATTAATGAATTAGAATGTGGGCTTTATATTGAGTTTATGGATAACAAATATTCTTTTTGAGCATAGTATAACGATTTGTGATGCTCATTTCATGTGAAATTGATGGATTACAATGTGGAAAATATATTGAATTTATGGATAACATACATGGTTTATGAACATAATATGACGATTTGTGAGATTTATTTCGTGTGGAATTAATGAATTAGAACGTGGGCTTTTATTGAGTTTATGGATAACAAATATTATTTTTGAGCATAGTATAACGATTTGTGATGCTCATTTCGTGTGAAATTGATGGATTACAATGTGGGAAATATATTGAACTTATGGATAACAAACATTGTTTATGAACATAATATGACAGTTTGTGAGGTTCATTTCTCTAAAATTGATGGATTAGAACGTGGGATTTATATTGGATTTATGGATAGCAAAAATTGCTTATGTGCATAATAAGACGGTTTGTAAGGCTCATTTCGTGTGAAATTGATGGATTAGAATGTGGGCTTTATATTGAATTTATGAATAACAAAGATTCTTTGTGAGCATATTATGACGATTTGTGATGCTCATTTCGTGTGGAATTGATGAATTAAAATGTGGGTTTTATATTAAATTTATGAGTAACATAGATTGTTTTTTAGCATAGTATAATGGTTTGTAAGACTCATTTCATGTGAAATTTATGGAATACAATGTGGGCTTTATATTAAATTTATGGATAACAAATTTTGTTTTTGAGCATAGTGTGAAAGTTTGTGAGACTCATTTTGTGGATTTGATGGATTACAAAGTAGACTTTATATTGAATTTATGGATAACAAAGAATGCTTTTGAGCATATAATGACTATTTGTGACGCTCATTGTGTGTGTTTCAAATTTATGGATTATAATGAGGGTTTTATATTGAATTTATGGATAAAAAAATTGTTTGAGTATAGTATTGGCAGTTTGTGAGACTTATTTTGTGTGGAAAATAAATTAGAATGTGGACTTTATATTGTATTTATGGATAACAAAGATTGTTTTTGAGCATAGTATGACAGTTTGTGAGAATCATTTCATGTGGAATTGATAGAATACAATGTGGGATTTATAGTGAATTTATGGATAAAAATATTGCTTTTGAGCATAGTATGACGATTTGAGGTTCATTTCGTGCAAAATTGATGGATTATAATGTGGACTTTATATTGATTTTATGCATAACAAAAATTTCCTATGAGCATAATTTGACGATTTGTGAGACTCAATTCGTGTGGAATTGAAGGATTAGAATTCTAGCTTTCTATTGAATTTATGGATAATGAAAATTGGTTTTGAGCATAATCTGACATTTTGTGAGACTCATTTCGTATAGAATTAATAGAATACAGTGTAGAATTAATATTGAATTTTTAAATAAAAAATATTGTTTTTGAGCATAGTGTGACAGTTTGTGAGGCTCAATGAAATTGGTTGATTACAATTATATGTAATTTATGGATAACGAAGAATGCTTTTGAGCATAGTATGATTGTTTGTGACGCTCATTGTGTTAAATTTATGGATTTCAATATGGGCTTTATATTGAACTTATGGATAATAAATATTGCTTTTGAGCATAGCATGACGGTTTGTGAGACTCATTTCGTGTGGAATTGATAAATTAGAATGCTGACTTTATATTTAATTTATAGATAACAAAATTTGTTTTTGAGCAGAGTATGAAGGTTTGTGAAGCTCATTTCTTGTGGAATTGATGGAATACAATGTGAACTTTATATTGAATTTATATATAACAAATATTGATTTCGAGCATTGTGTGGGAATTTGTGAGGTTCATTTTGTTTGGAATTGATAGATTACAATGTGAGCTTTATATTGATTTTATGGATAATAAAAATTGCTTATGGGCATAAGAAATGTGGTCTTTATATTGAACTTATGGATAAGAAAAATTGCTTTTGAGCATGGTGTGACGGTTTATGAAGCTCATTTTTTGTGGAATTGATGGATTAGAATGTGGGTTTCGTATTGAATTTATGGATAAGAAAAATTGTTTTTTGATCATAATATGACGAGTTTTGAGGTTCATTTAGTGTAGAATTAATAGATTAGAATGTGAGCTTCATATTGAATTTATGGATAACAAATATTGCTCTTGAGTTGACGGTTTGTGAGAGTCATTTTTGGTGGAATGAATGGAATATAATGTATAATTTATATTTCATTTCTGGATAATAAAGATTTGTTTTAAGCATAGTATGACGGGTCGTTACACTCATTTCGTGTGGAATTGATGAATTAGAATGTGATCTTTATGTTGAATATTGAATAACAATGAATGCTTTTGAACATAGTATGACCGTTCGTGAGACTCATTTTGTTTGGAATTGATGAATTACAAATATTGCTTTCGAGCATAATGTGACGGTTTGTGAGACTCAATTCATTTGAAAATATGAATTACGATATGCGTTTTATATTTAATTTATGGATAAGAAAGATTGTATTTAGCATAATGTAACGATTTTTTAGGCTTATTTCATGTGATTGATGGATTAAAATATGGGCTTCATATTGAATTTATGGATAATAAAAGTTGCTTATGAACATAATATGATGGTTTGTGATACTCAATTTGTGTGGAATTGATAGATTAGAATGTGAGATTTATATTGAATTTATGGATAACAAAGATTGCTCTTGAGCTGAAGGTTTGTGAGGCTCATTTCGTATGGAATATTATGTATGATTTATATTGAATTTATGGATAATAAAGATTGGTTTTAAGCATAGTATGATGGGTTGTGAGGCTTATTTTATGTGTAATTGATGAATTAGAATGTGAGTTTTATGTTGGATATTGAATAACAATGATTGCTTTTGTGCATAATATGATGTTTTGTGAGGCTCAATTCGTGTGGAATTGATGGATTACAATTTGAGCCTTATATGGAATTTATGGATACTAAATATTGCTTTTGAGCATAATGTGACGGTTTGTGAGGCTTATTTCGTTTAGAAATATGAATTACAATGTGCATTTTATATTGAATTTATGGATTTCAAAGACCGTCTTTAGCATAGTGTGATGGTTTGTGAGACTCATTTCATGTGGAATTGATGGATTGCAATGTGGGTTGTGTTGAAATTATGGATAAATTTTTTTTATGAGCGTAATGTTACCATTTGTGAGGCTTATTTCATGTGGAATTAATGGATTAAAAGATGGGTTTCATATTGAATTAATGGATAATAAAGATTGCTTTTGAACATAGTATGGAAGTTTGTGAGTCTCATTTCTTGTGGAATTTATTGATTACAAAGTCGGCTTCATATTGAATTTATGGATAAGAAAAATTGTTTTTAAACAATATAACAGTTATGAAGCTCATTTCGTGTGAAATTAGTGGATTATAATGTGGACTTTCTATTGAATTTATGGATAACAAAGATAGCTCTTGAGCATAGTATGACGGTTTGTGAGACTCATTTCGTTTGGAATTAATAAATTAGAATGTTGGCTTTATATTAAATTTTTGGATAACAAAGATTGCATTTGAGCAAAGTTTGACGGTTTGTGAGGCTCATTTTATGTGGAATTGATGGAATACAATGTGGACTTTATATTGAATTTATATATAACAAATATTGATTTTGAGCATTATGTGGCGATTTGTGAGGTTCATTTTGTGTGGAATATGCGGATTACAATGTGGGTTTTATATTGATTTAATGGATAATAAAGATTGCTTGTGAGCGTAATCTTATTACGCTTTGTGAGGCTCATTTTGTGTGGAATTAATGGATTAAAATGTGAACTTCGTATTGAATTTATGGATAACATAGTTCTTTGAGCATAGTATGATAGTTTTTGAGACTCGTTTCTTGTGGTATTGATGGATTACAATGTGGGCTTCATATTGAATTTATTGATAAGAAAAATTGCTTTTGATCATAATATAACATTTATGAGGCTCATTTTGTGTGGAATTAGTGGATTATGATGTGGGCTTTATAGTGAATTTATGGATAACAAAAATATGACGGTCTGTAAGACTCATTTCGTGTGGGATTTATGGATTAGAATGTGGGCTTTATATTGAATTTATGGGTAACAAAGATTGCTTTTGAGGACGGTTTGTGAGGCTCATTTCATGTGAAATTGATGAATTACATTGTGAGCTTCATATTGAAATTATGGATAAGAAAAATTGGTTTTGATCATAATATGACGGTTTGTGAGGATCATTTCGTGTGGAATTGGTGGATGACAATGTGAGTTTTATATTGAATTTATGGATAACAAAGATTGCTCTTGGGCATAGTATGACGGTTTGTGAGGCTCATTTTGTGTGTAATTGATAGATTAAAATGTGGGTTTTATATTGAATTTATAGATATCAAAGATTGTTTTTGAGCATAGTGTGACGGTTTGTGAGGTTCATTTCGTGTGGAAATGATGCATTAGAATGTGGGCTTTATATTGACTTAATAGATAATAAAGATTGCTTTTTAAGCATATTACGACGATTTATGAGACTCATTTTTTCTGGAGTTGATGATTATAATTTGGGCTTCATATTGAATATGTGGATAAGAAAAATTGCTTTTGAGCATAATATGACGATTTTTTAGGCCGTGTATAATTGATGGTTTACAATATTGACTTTATATTGAATCTATGGATAACAAAAATTGCTTTTGAGCATAATATGACAATTTGTGAGGCTCATTTTGTATGGAATTGATGAATTACAATGTGAGATTTATATTGAATTTATGGATAACAAAAATTCTTTAAGAGGATAATATAACAATTTGTGAGCCTAATTTGGTGTGAAATTAATGGTTTAGTGTGTGAGCTTTATATTGAATTTATAAATAACAAAAATTGCTTATAAGCATTATGTGAGGGTTTGAGATACTATTTCAAGTGGAATTGATGGATTAGAATGTGAGTTTTATATTGAATTTATGGATAACAAAAAGAGCTTTTGAGCATAACATGACGATTTGTGAGGCTCATTTTGTGTAGAATTGATGGATTAAAATGTGAGTTTTATATTAAATTTATGGATAACAAAGATTGTCTTTGACCATAGTATAACGATTTTGTAGGCTCATTTCGTGTCGAATTGATGGATTAAAATGTGAGCTTCATATTGAATTTATGGTTAACAGAGATTGCTTTTTAGCATATTATGACGATTTGTGAAACTAATTTCTTGTAGAATAAATGAATTACAATATGGCCAATATATTGAATTTATGGCTAAAAAAAATACTTTTGAGCATAATATGACGATTTGTGAGACTCATTTTGTTTGGAATTGGTGGATTAAACTGTGGGCTTTATATTGAATTTATGGATAACAAAAATTGCTTTTGAGCATAATATGACAGGTTGTGAGGCTCATTTCGTGTGGAAATATGAAAAATAATGTGGGTTTTATATTGAATTTATGAATAACAAATATTGCTTAAGAGCACAATATGACAGTTTGTGAGGCTCATTTTGTGTGGAATTGATGGATGAGAATGTGGGCTTTATATTGAATTTATGGATAACAAAGATTGCTTTTGAGCATAGTATGATGATTTGTGAGACTCATTTCTTGTGGAATTGATGGATTACAATGTGTGCTTTATATTAAAAATTTTCATCTCATAAAACGATTCAAAGTGTTAATTCAGATATACTCATCCACTATCTTGACTATGATTAAATAATTCAAATTTTGTTACCTAATTCTTAATGGGGATGCATACCCATGTTACATAACCAATATTCCACTTGTAATCTCTCAATGTCATTTTGCGTTAAGAAATAGTCATGCACAAAATAAAGCATTCATCTTGTATTATAAGCAACAACTTACATATAAGCTTCGTATAAGTTGATGGTGTGGTTGCAATTTTGAAAGCCCTATAACTTGAGGTGGCGATTCACCCTAAAGGGAACTATTGGATAACACATTGATTTTTTTGTTCACAATGCAATTTGCATAAGGGGATATTTTGAATTTTCCCACACGAAATTCTCAAATTGCGCTTTAATTTTCTTGATTCACTTTGCAAATTCAATATGGATATATTTTTAGTTGTCCCATCATAAATAGAGTTGTCAAAGTGTAGTTTGACTTTCTTTGTTCACAATAAGAAATTTTTAGTTGCCCCTATTCAGACATTTGATGAATTATTTGTATATCTTTTGATTGTTTGTTGGGCCAAATTGGAAGGATTGCGGATTATAATTTGACTTCATATATATTCATTTTATAAATATGAGTTGGCGAGCATTCTTATGAACATCAATGATGGTTATAAACTGGTGTTGGCTTTCTTCAACTGGATGTGCATGAGGACGAAGCCTTCTTTGGAAGCCCTTTGCATTGTTGTTCAGACTGGTGTGTTTCTAAGGACATTAGAGCGACTCACAGACTGGTTTTTGAGTTATGGGAAAAGCCTAGTTTGGATGTTAGTAACTCGTTTACTCAATTTACTAAGAGGTCAAAGTCTGGGGTGCGCATCACTTTGTGTTTGATGTGTTGTTCCAAGTTCTTGATGAAGCAGGGTGGCTTCTAGAGGCTCATAAATTCTGTTTGATAAATTGGTAAAGAACGACGTTGTTGTTTCTGTAGATTCTTGTAATTGGTTTCTAGCTAGGCTATTTAACAGTTTTGATGGGAAAAAGATGGCAGTTAATATGTTGAGAGAGTATCCAAAAGTGGATGTTTGTTGGAACACCATGTCATATAATATTATTTTCCATTCACTTTGTCAATTGGGTAGGTTAAAAGAAATGCATAATCTGCTCTTACGAATGGAGTTTGTGGGGAGCTTTCCTGATGTTGTAAGTTATAGTGTTATAATCAATGGATACTGTCAGGTTGAACAGATAGGAAAGGTCTTGAAGCTCCTGGAAAAGTTGAAGGGAAAGGGGTGTAAGCCAAATCAATACACATACACAAGCATAATTTCCCTTCTTTGTAAGACAGGTAGAGTAGTTGAAGCGGAGACAGTTCTGAGGAGATGATAAGTCAGGATTTTTCCTGATAAAGTTGTGTTTACAACTCTCATAAGTGGGTTCGACAAGTCTGGGAATGTTTCAGCTGAATGCAATCTATTTGATGAAATGAGACATAAGAAAATAGTTCTTGATTTCGTGACTTATACTTCCATGATTAATGGGCTTTGTGAAGCTGGAAAGGTTGTGGGAGCATGCTAACTATTTAGTGAAATATTTAGAAAAGGGTTGGAACCAGATGAAGTTGCTTATACTACCCTTATAGATGGGTATTGCAAGGTCGGAGAAATGAAAGATGCATTCTCTGTTCACAACCAGATGGTTGAGAAGGGTTTGACTCCTAATGTTATAACTTGTACAACATTGGTTGATGGCCTGTGTAAACATGGTGAGGTAGATATAACAAATGAGCTTCTTGAAATGTCTGAGAAGGGCCTTCAACCAAATGTTTGCACATATAATGCACTAATCAATGGTCTTTGTAAGGTAGGAAATATAGAGCAAGAAATAAAAATTATGGAAGAAATGGATCTGGCATGGTTTTATCCTGACACTATTACATATACTACACTGATGGACACTTGTTGTAAGATGGGTGAAATGGCCAGGGCTCATGAAATGCTGTGGGTTATGTTTGGTAAAAGACTTCAGCCTACAATGTTACATTCAATGTGCTAATGAATGGGTTTTGCATCTCAGGGATGTTGGAAGATGGTGAAAGACTAATTAAATGGATGTTCAAAAAAGCTATTCAATTTTCTCTTGAAGCAGAGCTATATTAGAAATAACATGCGTGCTACTACAAAGATTTATAAGAGAATGTATGCGGAAGGAGTGATGCTGATAATAATACCTATAATATGTTGATTAAAGGGCATTGTAAAGCTAGAAATTTGAAAGAGCATGGTTTTTGCGTAAAGAAATGGTTGAAAAGGGATTTAGTCTAACTGCTCCTTCCTATAATGCTCTTATAAAGGGTTTCTGTAAGAGGAAAAATTATTGTGCAGGCTAAGAAGCTATTTGATGAGATGAGAACTCAAGGTTTTGTTGCATAAAAAGAGATATATGATATAATTTTTTATGTAAACTATGAAGACGAGAACTGGGAAAATACTCTTGAGCTTTGTGATGAAGCAATAGAGAAATGTCTTGTTAAGAGAACTTAGTTTTCTTTTGCACATGCCACTTTATGATGATGGAATTATCAGGGCAATAATTGTTGTTTGTATTGCTCCTTCTTTCTTGGTTGTTCCACTGAAAGTAGCTTGCATATGATGAAACCAGTTACTCTCATGATTAGAGGAGTAACACAGGAGTTCCAGGTATTTTCCCATTCCAAAATATTGAAACAGAACATCACAGTAGCGCACACAAACACGAGGGAGTTTTACATCATCAAATTCCATAGGAAACATCAAGATTTTCGAGGGTAATATTGTGATTGTGCATAGGCCTAAATCCCTTTGCCCCAATTAGTTTACGGAACAAATGCAATAGATATTTCTTTGAATGTGATAGAGATTTTTTAATAGAAGGTAAATAGATATATTAAATAAATGTAATTCTTGCAGAGCTTTGTATATTGTTGTTGTAGCTTTCCCATCTTTTAAGACCTGTTATAGGGGGTTGTGATGAATGATGAAAAATTGATGATTTACTTCAGAGTTGAGGTACTCATCTGCTTAAATCTGTAATTCCTTCAAAGTAATAGTTAATAATCATTAAGTGCTAAGACTTGTTTTCATGAAAAAGCATTACTGCTGATGTAAATAAGTCATTAATATCTATTGAAATCTGAAAAGATTACATGGTGCGAAAAAAATGTTAGTTTGCTTGAATCTATTAGAGGGAGAGGGTTGGAAGGGTATTAAGAAAATTGTAACAGAATAGTTACTTATATAAACGGATTAGTAGCCCTCAGTTTGCATGACAGAATGGTATAAATAGTGAAAGAGGGAGAAGAGATGAGGGAAGATTGTTATCAAGAAAAAATAGTGAGGCCAAATGTGACAAACCACAAAAGAGCATATATCGAGTTGTAATTTATATCATTAGTTTCAGTGACTTATCTGATTATCACACTGATACTGGTTGGAGGGCTGAAAAACATTATAAAGATTCATTTTTTATTGCACTTTCATTTCTCTGTATTAGTTTTATGACTTCCTTGTATCCATTAAAACAAATTATAATTTAGTGCTAGGAGAAAATAAACTCCTAGAAAATTTTAGTTGTAAAAGCATTTGAATAACAATGCTCGGTTATTTGTGTTTGTTTTCTAGCATTTGTGTTCTACCTGGTTTCTTAGAATTTGGTATCATGGGAGCATAGATAAATTTGTATATCCATATGGTCTGCTGGTAACTTTTTCTACCTTATTTCTATAGTGAGATTATTTTTCTATCAGTATTCTCCTTGTATGAAGAGCATAAGGGTACGTGCTTAGAGAAATATTTTCTTAGTAGTTGTAATTCTCAGATGACAAATGTCAAGGCAAAGGCAAGTATTTGTCAATTTAAATATTTGATGATTCTGTTTGGCCATGTTAAGAATGTTTGAGGGATTACTTTAAGCTGATTGTTTTATAGGGTTAACACTGTTCGAGGGATGAGTTTTGAACGGGATTGTACTGTTTGTAACCACCAACCCGGAGCTACAAAGTTTGTTGTTGGTTGTTTACCTGCCTAAGGAAAGATGTTACTCGGATAAATAGCCAGTAAAGGGTGAGAAGAATAAAAAAGGAAAGAGAAGTGGAACAAACAATTGTGTTCTTCATGAAAGTTAGTTTAAAAACATATATGTCTCTCTTTAACTTTTTGATCTTTATATTATATTGCGCGAGTCAATTTAATGCCTGTGCTAGAAATTGAAGATTATTCATTCTAATTACTTGGCTTTTGAACGATTTACAACCATAGTCTGTTGAAATTTTAGTTCTTTATTGTTTTGCTACGACCTTCTTGATGATGTTGCCCCATTGCTGTTCCATCCTCCTTGTATTTGAAGTTCACTTGGTGTAGCCTTCTTCTCATTGTTGTATCATCTTTAAGCCAGGTAACATTGACTCCTTTTGGCACTATTGTTTTCAGTGACGTGTCTATTTTTTGTAATTTTACATCAGTTTGAAAATTTGTCGTATTTATTACAATAGGCATTTAGGGATTGAGACAGGTCACCAATTTTGGTATCTCTTAAGATTCCATTTATTCACAATACAAATTACGGATGCTTATGTGAGTTATTGCTTAGAAATATATTTTGAGCCTTGTATTGATTTGACAACCTACAAATATATTGTTTTATGCATATTATAAAACTAAGATGAGAATAATCCTCCAATTTTAAATCTGTGAAAATAGTGTGCTCCAATTATATGAATTAATTATGAATTCTTGATCTTAGAAATGGATTACTGAGAAGAATTATTGTGGTGAGAAGAATCAGAAAGGAAAAAAAAAATGGAATAAACAATTGTGTTCTTCATGCAAGTTAGTTTTTAATACACCTTTATCTTTCTCTTTAAAAGTATGATCTTTATATTATGTTTGCTAGTGTCAATTTAGTGCCTGAGATATGATAAATGTTTATTACATTTGCTAGAAATTCAGGATTAATCATTTTAACAAATTGACTTTTTAACTGTTTATTTTGGTTTATTTTTAACTGTTTACACCACTAGTCTGTTGAAAATTTACTTGTTTACTATTCTGCTGCGGCCTTATTGATGATGTCGCTTCATTGTTATTCCATCCTCCTTGTATTTGCAGTTTCCTTGGTGTAGTCGTCTTCTCATTGTTGTACCATCTTTAAGCCAGGTAACATTGACTCGTTTTGCTATAATTCTTTTCAGTGATATGCCTATTTTTTTTCTTTTGTAATTTTACATCAGTTTGAAAATTTATCGTATTTTATTATAATAGGCTTTCAGGGATTGTGCTTGGTCACCAATTTTGGTATTTCTTAAGGAAATTTTGGATGCTTATGTGAGTTATTGATTACAAATATGTTTTTGAGCCTTATATTGATTTGACAACCTATAAATATATTATCTTATGGATACTATTAAACTAAGCTGATGGTGTGACTTCAATTTTCAAAACCCTATAACTTGAGGTGGGCATACACCCTAAATGGAACGGTCAAATAACACTTTGATTTTTTTGGTTCCCAGTGCAAGTTCAATAACGTTTTATTTTGAGTTGTCCCTCCTGGAATTCTCGAAATTTTCTTGATTCTCTGTGCAAATTCCATGGGAGTATATTTTTTAGTTGTTCCATCATAAATAAAGTGCACTTTGACTTTCTTTGTTCACAATAGAAAATTTTGTGTTGCCCCTTGTTATTCGGACAGTTGCTGAATTCTGTGTATCTTTTGATGGTTTGTTGGGCCAAAGTGGAAGGATTCCGGATTATGATGTGACTTCATATTATTTAGGGTTAAATATGTTTTTAGTCCCTAAACTATTGGCCGTTTCTGGTTTTCGTCCCTCTTTCAAAATAAGGTACAATTTGTTCCTCATTCTTTTCGAAACTCTAGTTTTAGTCCTCAAAACTTTGGTTTTAGTCCTCAAAAACTAACCTCGAAAACTACCACATTTTTAACGGTGTTAGTTTTCGAGGACTAAAACCAAAATTTTGAAAAGAATGATGACCAAATTGTACCTTATTTTGAAAGAGGGACGAAAACCAGAAACGACCAATAGTTTAGGACTAAAAACATATTTAACCCTATTATTTATTTTGTAAATATGAGTTGGTTACAAGAAGGATGATTATAAACTGGTGTTGGATTTCTTTAACTAGATGTGCCTGCGATGGGACCCTTGTTTGGAAGTCCGTTGTTCAGATTGTTATGGCTTCTAAGTATTGAGATTGGCTCATAGGCTGAATATTTTGAGTTCTGGGAAAATCCTGATTTGGATGTTAGTAACTCGTTTGCTCAATTTACTGAGAGGTTGATTTATGGTTACAAGGACTGGGGTGCACATCCCTTTGTGTTTGATGCGTTCTTCCAAGTTCTTGTTGAAGCAGGGTGGCTTCTATAGGCTCGGAAACTGTTTGATAAATTAGTAAATTATGTGTTCTTGTTTCTGTAGATTCTTGTGATTTGTTTCTAGCTAGGCTATCTAACAGTTTTGATGGGAAAAAGGTGGCAATTAAGGTGTTCAGAGAGTATCCAGAAGTGGGTGTTTGTTGGAACACCATGTCATATTATATTATTCTCCATTCACTTTGTCATTTGGGTAGGTTAAAAGAAGTGCATAATATGCTCTTACAAATGGAGTTTAGGGGGAGCTTTCCTGATGGTGTAAGTTATAGTGTTATAATTAATGGATACTGTTAGGTTGAATAGATAGAAAATGTCTTGAAGCTTCTGGAAGAGTTGTAGGGGAAGGTGTGTAAGCCAAATCAATACACATACAATAGCGTAATTTCCCTTCTATGTAAGACTTGTAGAATAGTTGAGGCTTCACAAGTCCTGAGGGAGATGATAAACCAGAGGATTTTTCCTGATAAAGTGGTGTATACAACTCTCATCAGTGTGCTAATGAATGGGTTTTGCATGTCAGGGATGGTTGAAGATGGTGAAAGGTAAATTAAATGGATTTTGGAAAAAGGTATAAGGCCAAATGCCACAACATTCAATTTTCTCTTGGAGCAGTACTGTATTAGAAATAACATGTGTGCTACAACAAAGATTTATAAGAGGATGTATGCTCAAGGAGTGATACCTGACAATAATTCCTACAATATTTTGATTAAAGGGCGTTGTAAAGGTAAATATGAAAGAAATTTAGTCTAACTGCTGCTTCCTATAATGCTCTTATAAAGGCTTTCTGTAAGAAAAAGAAATTTGTGGAGGCTAAGAAGCTATTTGAGATGAGAACTCAAGGCTTTGTTGCAGAAAAAGAGATATATGATATTTTTGTTGATGCAAACTATGAAGAAAGGAAATGGGAAAATACTCTTGAGCTTATTGATGAAGCAATAGTGAAATGTCTTCTTAAGAGAACTTAGTTGACTTTTGCGTATATCACTTTATGATGGAATTATCAGGGCAGGAATTGTTGTTTGTGTTGCTCCTTCTTTCTTGGTAGTTCCACTGAAAGTAACTTGCGTATGATGACAGTAGTTGCTCATGATTAAAGGAGGGACATGGTATTTTCCAGTTCCAAATTACTGTAACAGAACATCTCAGTTGCACAAACAAACATGAGGGAGTTTTATATGCTCAAATTCCATAGAAAATTCAAGATATTTTAGGGTAATATTAGGATTGTGCATAGGGCTAAATCCCTTTGCCCCAGTAAGTTTACGGAACTAATTTAATAGAGATTCCTTCGAATGTGATAGAGATCTTTTAGTTGAAGAATGTAAATAGAGATTTTAAATAGAAGTTCGGTGACTATTATTATTGCTGTAAGAATAGATCAACCTGCGAGTGACTGGAAATCGGTGGAGAGATGCAAGTTATGGTTTCACAATTGATAAGGTACAACTATATTTTATTTAATGAATTGTTTATATAATTATTCGTTTTCAGATTTCTTGAGACTGAAGTTAAGAGCTATATTTTAAAGATTGGTTTTTGTTAATTCCCTGAAAATAAATTCAAAGAAACTTTGAGTATATCTTTTTATGGTTATTATTTTTTTCAAGAATTTATTAACTGTTTCTTTTTCTCTTTACCCTCTTGGTTGTATAAATTTTAATTTTTTTGTTAAAAGGCAAGATCAGCCACTTACATCTTGATGGTTCTACTGTTCTCTCTCATTGCTGAAGACTAAACAAAGAGAAATGCTAAGCGAGTAAAAGAAAAACCCAAGGTGCGTAGAATAATTAACAAACCATAATTTACATTCAAATCCATAAATACCCTTTATTTTTATCTTTGCCTTACAATTTATCTCTTCTTTCACACTTCTAATTTATTTTTCTCTTCTCCTCGCCCCCTTTCCTAATTTATTTATTTTACTTTATGCATTTTCTTGCAAATCTTGAGTTTATTACTTTAGGTTATTATAGTTTAGACTTCTAATTTATTTTCTTGCACTTCTATTTCATTATATTACGTGTCTAAACTTCTTGCAATTTAGAAATTCTATTGGATTTGGCTGCAGGTGCGGCGAGAAGCAATAAATAAAAAGGAAACAAAAGTGGGTTGAATTTTATTACGTGTCTAAATTTGAGTTAGTAGTGTGCCTTGAATTTTATGACTTAGTTATCAATTCTTGATCTTAGGATTGAGTTATTGAGAAGAACCATTGTGTTGGAAAGAATAAACAGGAATGAGAAGTGGAATAAACATTTATGTTCTTCAGGTAAGTTTATTTTTAAAGCACATTTATGTTTCTTTATCTTAGCTTGAAATTGATAGTGATGTTCTGCTCATTGTGGATGGATTTATTTGTACAGTTATCAATTCTTGATCTTAGGATTGGGTTATTGAGAAGAGCCATTGTGTTAGAAAGAATAAAACAGGAATGAGAAGTGGAATAAACATTTATGTTCTTCAGGTAAGTTTATTTTTAAATCACATTTATGTTTCTTTATCTTAGCTTGAAATTGATAGTGATGTCCTGCTCATTGTGGATGGATTTATCTGTGCAGTATCAGTTTGAAGCAATTAATTGAGAGCAACTAGGATCTTTTACCTGCACCAACTAGAATGACCAAAGCCACGCCATATGTATCACCTTGTGCAGTCTATTTAACTAAGGGCATATACACTGATCCACAATTTGTAATCTGTATTGTAGGATTGGCCAGAAGCTAGAATGACCAAAGCTATCCAGTACAACAAATTGAGCACGAGAATTCTTACACAAGAAGTGGGAATGTCGATCTTTCTGCAGAAAGGATGACCATGACCGTAGCATAGGATTGATTGTTTTGTAATTGTTTTGATTCAATTTGATTTGTAATAGGCTTGTATTAGCCTTGTGTTTTTCTGTTTGGTTTTATTTTAATTTGTAAAAGGCCATTAAAAGTCCAAGTGGTTGGTGTTCTTTTAACTCTTGGCAACTTTTCTTGATTGTTTGATTTAAATTTGTCGTAGTTAGATTGGTGTGTGTCTTGTTAGCCAAAGCTACAAGCCTCGTCACAAGAGTAGAATTTTATGTTGATTGATGTTTGATTCCACGCTTGCGAATGATCTAGGTAAAAGGGATTAAATTTTAAGTCTTGTCACAATATAGTCCGAAAAAATATATTAAGAGGATGCATGTGAAATGAAAGTTGTGTACATTTGTGTGCATCCATATTGAGACTTAGGGAGCATAATTTGACATATTTAATCATAATCAAGATAATGAATGAGTATACCGAATTAACACTTTGAATCATTTTTTGCAATGAAATTTTTTAATTATTACATTATGGATAATAAAGATTGTTTGAGTTTTGTATGAATTTGACATCATGTTGAAATATTGTTTTATTCATTGTGTGGTTGCAATTTTGAAAGCCTTATAACTTAAGGTAGGCATACACCCTGTCGAATAGTATTTTTATTTTTTGGTTCACAATGCAAGTTTTGTAAGGCAATATTGAGTTGTCCCACATGGAATTCCTGAATTGTGCTTTGATTTTTCTTGTTTCACTATTCAAATTCCATATGATATATTTTGAGTTGTCCCATCATAAATAGATTTTTCTAATTGCAAGATAGTGGATGAGTATATATGAGTTAATATTTTGAATTGTTTTTTGTGATGACAATTTTTAATTATCACAAAAATTAATGGTGTTCATTGTGTGGAATTGACGGATATATTGAATTTATGGATAACAAATATTGTTTTTGAGCTTTATATGATGAATTTGACAATTTAAACATATATTATTTTATTTACTCTATAAACTTTAGTTGATGGTGTGGTTACAATTTTGAAAGCCTTATAATTTGAGGTGGGTATACACCTTAAATGGAATTGTCAAATTGTACTTTGATTGTTTTGGTTCACAGTGCAAGTTATTTAAAGGTATATTTTGAGTTGTCGAAAATGAGAATTCTCAAATTGTACTTTGATTTTTTTATTTCATTGTACAAATTTCATATGGATATATTTATAAAAGTGCAACATATTGGATGAGTATATATGATGAACTTAGGTTAAGATAGGCCAACAAGAGTCAAAGTTTGAAATGGATTGACATGGGTAAAGGTCGAGACAAAATGATCTAGGTTGAAAGAAAAGACAAATAAGTTTGGGTTGAAGAAACTTGGGTCGAAAGTTGGGAGAAGTCGACCTAGATCAAATCTCGAAATAGGTGGAGTCAAGGTTGAGACAAGCTAAGATAGGCTTGAAATAGGTGGAGTCAAGGTTGAGACAAGCTAAGATAGGCTTGAAATAGGTGGAGTCAAGGTTGAGACAAGTTAAGATAGGTTGGATCGAAGGAAAGGTCGATATTGGATATGATAAAGTAAAGTCAAGACAAGACGGTGCACGCCATTTTGAAAAAATTGTACATTCTGAGGTAAATTATTTGAAAAAAAAAATTGCATTCGAAAATACCTTACAAAATATTCAATCCAAAAATGTTAAAAGTATGGTGTTAGAATTTTATTATTTTCTTAATGAGGGGTTATTTTGAAATACAACTTTTATAGGAGTGTGAAAAGAAAAATAGAGAGGTGAAGAAGCCCCCACCTAAAAACATGAAATTAGATAAACCTAAAACCTAAAAAAAACAAAACCCACAACCCAAAAAAACATGAAGCTTAAGCCTTTAAACCTCAAACCCTAATCTCTCTACACCTTTAATGTATCTCAATAAAAAAATCAATGTAATTTCCCATTCAATTTTTTGACCAAAAGTTATGAGAAAATGTAGAGTTAGTCACAGAAGAAAATAAGACACCTCACTTAAAAGGGTCCAATAATACTCAAGGCTTAGTTACAAAAGGTGTTGAACTTGGATATGACTATATACAAACAAACACATAGATTTGTACATCTAACTTCAAACACAATTTCTTTATAAAGACACGCTTGATTTGTCCAATAATTAATAAAATTAAAAAGTTTCTTTTGACCTCTTTCTCATACTTTTCACTTACAGAATTTTGAGGTTAAATCGAGCGATAAAGGAATTATGAAGTGGCAATACTAACTGAAATAAGCAAGAGAGCTAAGAGAGGAAGAAGAATACAGTGAAAGGGAAAAATGAAGGTTATCTGAGGATGGGGGGTGTGGGGGTACTGTGGCACTAAAAAAGGAATGAGAATGGGAACTGGATTTTAAATTAAAATAGGTAAAAATAAAAAATAAATATTTTCATAAGGTTAGTTTTGGAAATAAGAAAACTTGGGGAGGTACAGAAAGCATTATGTAGTGGTGGAGAGAGTAACATTCTTTAATATTTGGTTGTGTTGAACGATTTATAAAGTTGAGAATTACTTCCTTCACCACCATACACTCCTTCGTATATCTTCTCAATTTATTTTTAATTCTAAAAACTCCACTTTTACTTTTACCCTTTATCTTTTGTAACTCTTTTTTAAAATTCTAATTTTTGATTCTCTTATTATTCATTCAGTCACACACCACACCTTCACATCCTTTACATTTTTTAACTTTTTCTTAAAACCTTAATTTTTATTTTCTTATTCAATCACCCACACCCCCACCCGAACACCCTTTACCTTTTTCAACTTTTTCTTAAAATCCTAATCTTTTACTCTCTTATTCACTCAGCCGCACACCACCCTCACACCCCTACACTCTTACTTTCTCTCTTTCTCTCTTATTCTCCTCTTCCTCTTTCCCCAATTTTTCATCTTCCTCTTTCCCTAATTTCCCATTTTTGTCAAGGTTATTTGTGAACATCTGTTGTATGTATGTTGGGTGTTGTGCGTGTGATGGGTGTTGTTATATGTATCTGTTCTGTGTTAAATGAACAAGAAGAGAAACACGAAAGGCGACAACAAATATGGGTATCCGTAAAACACTTAAATGGATTTCGAAATCCATTCATGGATATTAACATCTGTTACCCTTTAACAGATGTCAATATCCGTCGACGGATTTTGAGATATGTTTAAGTGTTCTACGGATACCCCATATCCTTTTAAGGATGAATTTGTATTCACACTTGAGAACCTTCTGTTTGGCACCACCACTGGACCACTTCGACCACCACAATAGCATAGTTAAAGGGGAGAAGAAGCAAGAGAAATCTGATTTCTGTGGAAATGCTTAGGTGTGAGGGTGCATTGGATGTTGATAAAGGTAAATACGTTTTAATCACCACGAATAAAATATTTTACAAGGACAAAAAAGGAATAGGGAGATGTAGGAAGTGTGGCGTGGAGGGAATAACACTCTAGAAAGTTTCACAATTGAAAAAACAAGTAACGACAATTATTGTGACACTCGATATTACGTAGTAAAAGTATAGATTAGTTTTACTGCAATAACATGTTTGGGAATAGGCTAAACTTTTGCTTTCAGATCACGTACGGCTGCAAGTCAATCAAACACGCCACAAAGAGATTCAAGTCAAAATCTACATGCTCATCGTCAGCTTCAAACCATTCTTCATCTTCCTTCTTTTTATACTATTGTTTGGTTTCCTAAGAAAGATGATTAAACTTTCACTTTCTTTAAATCCTATTTTAAAATAATTTATATGTAATATTGATAAACCAAACTATAACTAATATGTGCATGTGTAAAGAAATAAGAAAAAAAATAGAAACATATTGTTTGTTAGTGGTTGTTTTTTGCATAAATAGTATACTTTTTTATGCAAATTACTAAAATGGGCATACTTAAAAGAATTACAAAGTATGAGATAAGTTATGTTCAACTAACATGATTTTAACATTGTATTTTACTGAAGTTGTGAACTTCAAATTCAAATTTCTGAAGTCAAAAGTCGTGTACCAAATGCCCGACTTCATGGTAAGTAGTTATTTACTAAAGTCTTGAAAGGGGAGAACAACTTTCAATGTTTTTTAAATTAAAAGTCGTGAATGAAACACAATTTTTGCTTAAAATTTGTTTAATCGAAATTGTGTGGATAGAGAATGATTTTCAATTTCTTTTTTAATATAGAAGTCTTGTTTAGGTCGCAAGACTTTTATGTAAATTATTTTAAACTAAACTCATGATCACTATACACTCCGAAATTGTGATTTTGCAGTATTGAAGTCGTGACTTTAGGTCATGATTTTCAATTTGAAAATTTATTTTGCAATGCTTGTTTGATCCGTGCTAACTCAAGGTATAATAAGATATGGAAAGTTTTGTTGAAATAAAAGAAAGAATATATATATATATATATATATATATATATATATATATATATATATATATATATATATATATATATATATATATATATATATATATAATGACTTAGAAGATCTCATAAATAGGTACCATTACAAGAAAAATAAATATTATATTGAAAGGCTTAGCCTCACATTAATCTAGTTAGGAGATTATCAAGAGTAGCCAGAGAGGCACTAATAGAAAGATAATAAATACATTTCTATGCAAGATATACCTTACTAACAAATTGATAAATAATAATTATTTTCCTCCATAAGTGGATAGTGCATAAAACATGTGAAAAACAACGTCTAATTCAGTAATAACAGAAGTTGTCTTCATGAGTTATCATTCAATAAGCATGGATTTGGAAGTTGTCGGATAAAAGAACAACTTCAAAATTGCAAAATTACAAATTAAAACTCGTCTATAATAATTCAGTTCAAACATGGAAGTCGTGCAAGTCATACACGACATCTAATTTAAAAAAGAAATAATAAAAAATTATCTTCTCTCCGTATGACTTCAAGTAAACGGATTTTACACTAAAATCTTGCATATTGTGTATACGAGTTGTGATTTGAAAAAAAAAATAAATTTTATTGCACATAATTTCATAGTTTGAAAATTTAAAATAGGTTTAAACCCTCCCTTGGTCCTCAAGTTTGTATGGAAATCTCAGTTCGGTCCTCGTTTTTTCATCCGTCTCAATTTGGTCATATTTTTTTGTAAAAATGAGCACATTGTACCATAACCGTTAAGTGGTGTGAGACGGCGTTAAATTGATATGAGCTGGATTTTTTCATTTAGCGACGTGGCATTGTGCACTAAAATTGAATGTGTCTTGTATTTTATCCAGGTAGCCTACCAAGCCCTAACATTTAAGGGCATCCCCTCTCATCCAAAGTATATTTTCGTGTTGGGGAAGGAGAGGAGGAACGTCTTTCGTGTTTCGTCTTGGCGAAGCACACCTGCTGTCTTACGTCTTGGGCAAGCACTGTGGTGTTGAGGTGGTGGTAAGGATGTCTCGTTCATCTTCCTCTTGCAAATGTTTGGGTTCGGCCATGCAACACAGTAGTGGCAGTGTTAGGAGGTTCGATGCAAAACCAAGATGCCTCTGTGGTCAGAATGCAGTGTTTCGTATTGCGAAAACCCCTAAAAACAAAGGGAAAAAATTCTGGGGTTGCCCTAACTTCAAGGTCAGTTTGATATAACCATAAATCTATGTCTATTTATTTGGGTTTTGACGAAGGAGTGTGTGTTGTTGTTGAACAGGGTGGGAGTGGAGAATTGGTTGGTTGCAACTTCTTTGAGTGGTGCACTGAAGAAGGAAATGAAGGAAATGGGCTGAATGTAGAAGAAAGGACTCGTAGTGTAAGAAATGAAGAATTGGGTGTGATGAGCATGGAAGACAGTGTTTTGCAGATGGAAGAAAGATATTGTGAAAAGATCAGACTGGGTTTTATAGAGAAAAGTTTAGTTAAGTTGGATAAGTGGATGAAATTGTTAGTGGGGATGATGTTTGTCATATTTGTTTTGAATGTAATTGTATTAGCAATGTTGGTGAAAGTTGGTTGATGCTGTGTCATTTGTTATCAGACTTCAAACTTGGCTTATATGTAATGTGTGTTTGATTAATGAAGGTGAGTTATTACAGTGATAATGTGTGTCATTTAATTTCATTTAATTATATTGTTACTTTAAGTGGAATAATCATAAAGCAAAATCATGACTAAGTGGAATAATGAGAAACATCATAAAGCAATGACTAATAAAGTTGATGAGTGATAACGAAATTGGGCAATAATAACTTTCTCATAACCACAAACATTGTCTTACATCATAACAGAAGCTGTTCAAAATGATAACAACATTGTCTTACATATCCAAAATACATCATAACAATACATCACAACAGACTGTGTTCAAAATGATAGAGCAATACATCATTCATCAGATAAAGGCATTCAAAATGATATCCAAAATACATCATAACAATACATCATTCATCAGATAAAGGCATAGTTGTTTGGTGAGTAATAGGAACATCTGTTGCTGGAGGTTGGGTGACTTGTACAGATTGGGCAGTAGGAACCTCTACTGTTGGAGGTCTTTGTGGACAACCTTTTCTGTTGTGTCCAAGTTCTTTGCAGATGGCACATCTTTTCCTCTACCCACCCTTTCTTAATTCACTGTTATTCTTCTTCAACTCCCAATCCTCTAGTCTTCGTTTCTTCTTGGGTCTTCCTGGCATTGTCCTCTTCTTTGGTGGTAATATATCCTAATAGGGTGTAACATCCCAGACATGTTGTCCATTGATAGGGTTAATTATTGTGTTGTAAGTCTCTTCATAAGTAGACTTCCTAAACCAGTGTCCAATGTATTCTTCTGCATTTGTATTCAAAAATTTCATTGCAGTGATGGCATGAGTACACGGAATGCCAGTAATTGCCCATTTTCTACATGTGCAGTCCATGTTGTCAACATTCACAACAAATTGCTCACCAAATTGTGAAAGATGTTTCACTTCAAATAATTTTTCTCTTGACCACCTGTATGTAATACACAATTCAAAACACAATTAGATGGATCACTATAAATGGAAACAAAGTTAACATGAATGGAAACACACATCATAAAAGTTACCTTGGTAACCAATATCTAGTTAACCAGGACTCCTTCTGAAATCTGTTAAAAACCTTGGGGCAGATTGAACCTTGATATGATGTGATCTTTGTCCTGTTGGCAGCCCATCTCTTCATTATGTAAACCCTTATGTCTTCTAACATGCTAATAATAGGCTTAGACCTACTATCAACTAGCACACTATTAAAGCCCTCACACATGTTGTTCATAAGAGTGTCACATTGTGATCTAGAGGTGAATCTAGATCTTGACCAAAACCTGGGATAAGTGAATATAACTAGTCAAGTATGTGTCGTGGCAAGCAAATATTTAAATAATTATAACACTTAATAATTAGAAGACTTAATACATACCTAGGTGGGATGGCAAGCAGATATTTAAATGCGTCTAAATTGATGTCTTTAATATTCCTCATTTCAGCCTCCCATTGTTGTGGGTGTGTGGTTGTTGCTGCCCGCCACATGAGATGTTTAAGGTTTTTTCCAGGAAATTTTTTTCTGAAGTTTGAATATAAATGCCTAACACAAAATCTTTGTTCTACACCAGGTAGAAGATCTTGGATAGCTGGCAAAAGACCCTGACATATTCAAGATATTTTAATTAACATTTGTTTAATGAAGATATTCAGTTATATGTAGCAGATATTGAACATTGACTGACCTTTTGTTGGTCTGAAATAAATGTGCATCCTGCACATACAGCTGCCCCACCAAGGTCCTCAATAAGGTGCTCCAAGAACCAAGTCTAGGAGTCTTTGTTTTCTACCTCAACAATAGCATATGCTATGGGCAACATTTGGTCGTTTCCATCTCTTCCCACTGTTGTTAGTAACTCCCCTCCATACTTGCTTTTCAGAAAGCATCCATCCAAGCCAATAATAGGTCTACAACAAATGAAGCTATCCTTGCATGCCTTCAAGCATGCATAAAATCTTTGGAATATGACCTCACCATTACTGTTATCAACTTTAATTTGTACTGTTGTACCTGGATTTGTTTTCAGCAGCTCATGACCATAATCATGAAGTCTTCTATAGTTATCTTTGAATGATCCTTCAACCTTATCTTTTGCCATTGCTCTTGCCCTAAAAGCCATATTTCTTGAAATTCCTACATTCCATTTCCTAGTAACTTTGTCCCTAATGTCCATGACCTTCATTGTAGGATTTTCTCTCACAGTTTTCTCCATCCTTTGACTCAACCACTTTGAAGTCATCAACTTTACATTGAAATCTCTACTACAGTTGTGAACATCAAACACTTTTCTCAGTTGCCATGCACTGACATCAGTCCTAAAGGAACAATACGCATACCATTTACAATTTCCTCTTCCACCCAAGCACCTCACAGAAATCCTTTTCTTGTCATTCTTAATAAATTTTAAACTTCTCCCATTACTTAGTGCATAAGTCCTTATGGCATCTGTGAACTCATTTTTCTCAGCAAAATAGCTTCCTACTTCCCATTTATAACCCACCAAAGCTTTAGGCATACTAAAAGTGGGAAACCTTATCTTAGTCCTCCCATCATTGTCCTCACTATCTGATCCACTAATCAACTCCTCTGATAGCTACTCATTGTCAGACAACCCACAAAAATCATGAATAAATTCATTATCTGTTGACCGTTCAGACTCAAGTAATGCACTGGAACCTTGTTCTCCCACATTTTCTTTACAAGTCCCACTGTCACAATGCACGCTGACATCAATTAGACTTCCTTCACTGACATCTACATCTTCGTCCTCAGTCTCTGCCTCATGTACATCATCACCCTCATTGTCCTCTACATCATCACCCTCATTGTCCTCTACATCATCATCCTCTCCTAAATCCTCTAGCTCAAAATCATCTACATCATGTACCTCAGCTTCCTCTACATGATGGACCTCATCATCCTCAACCTCATGGACGTCAACATCCTGACCATCACCCTCATGGGCATCACTCTCACCCTTAACCATTTTTTTACCAACATCACTATGATCCTCACCATCACCCTCATACCCATCACCTTCACCCTCATGGGCATCACCCCCATCACCTTCACCCTCATGGGCATCACCCTGACCCTCAACCATTTTTGTTCCTACTGCAGTATGATCCAGACCATCACCATCATGGGCATCCCCCTCACCCTCCACCATTTCTGTTCCAACTTCAATATGGACCTCACCATCACCATCATGGGCATCCCCCTCACCCTCCACCATTTCTGTTCCAACTTCAGTATGGACCTCACCATCACCCTCATGGGCATCCCCCTCACCCTCCACCATTTCTGTTCCAACTTGACCATCACCAACAACCTCAACCTCCTCCACTTGCATTGCAACATGAACTTCATCATCAACTTCACCACCAACCCAATCAATCATTTCTATTATTTCTGGTACCATCATATTATGAACCACATACAGATGAACTTCATCATTTAACCTAGCAATGTTCAACATGTGCATGGCACCCCTATCATCAGTTAATAATTCTAACCTATCTGGGTCCACAGACTGACCTCCTAAACCGTACCATAATTCTTTGATGTCCATATGACCTAATTCTTTGACTAAGGCTACTATGCCAAAATAGCTCCACAAGTCTGGATCACAAGACCATTCTGCTCTCTCTCCTTCAAATTTTAACTTCCCATTATCATCACTTACAAAATTTCCACAATGGTGGACCACCACCTTAATACGTTCCTCATCCATATGAACAACTTGCTTTTATAACCTGTACATTATGGGGGTTAACAAATGTTTGGAATATTACAGTGCTACCACTACGGAAACACTCACTCACTAACTAAACACTCACACTGACACAGATAGGGGGACAGGGAACAAAGTAACATCCCCGCTAACGAAACACTCACAGACAGGGGACCACTACAGCTGATAAACAATTCAACAAACAAAATTCGGGACCACAATGTGTAAACTACAATGTAACAACTGAACATGCAAAATGGGGACCATCAATCATTATAAAATTGTTACAGACCAAGACAAAAACCCAATTGTCGAAGACGCACATGTTCGTAAAACTAAAATCACAGTTATGCGTTCAAACAGAAAACCAAAGACGAAACGAAATATCTTACCTTAGTCGCGTCAACTATCGGCTGGATTCTCTTTGTCTTCTTCAAGATTGGAGTTCTTCTTCGTCCTCCGCTTTGTCTCGCAACAACGAAATTAAATCCCCAATTCCAATTTGAAATCCCTAATTCTGATATACCTAAAATGAATAAAGGGTACTTATGCCACATCAGCACTATTTATTTAATCAAAACAGTCCACGTAAGTCATCAACACACATCACCACATTCTCTGTGCACCAGCTCATATCAATTTAACGCCGTCTCACACCACTTAACAGTTATGGTACAATGTGCTCATTTTTACAAAAAATATGACCCAATTGAGACAGATGAAAAAACGAGGACCGAACTGAGATTTCCATACAAACTTGAGGACCAAGGAAGGGTTTAAACCTTTAAAATAAAAATCGACTTTCAAACTCCCCATATCTATAAAATTTAACATTGAAATTATGTTTATAGGGCAGGATTTGCTCAAAAGTTGAATTTTTTTAAAGTACCCATTTTGGTAATTTGCATACAGAAATAAAAAAAAAATGTTTGTTAATGTTCATGTATGTTAGGTAATGTCCATCATCTTCTCTTAAAAATGAATAAATGGCTTACGTGTTGGTTTGTCCGTCAATATGCATGGCAGAGTAGCATTTACAATAAATATTATGGTCAATTCTGGAGGGTCATTGCCTAATTGGAAGATCAACATAATTTTCAAATTTTCAAAGAATTTATATATCATTACTCTCCATATTTCTGAAGTAACAAAGGAAATGGACACATGAAATTATGATCTTCATTTAGACTTTGCGTACAAGGAATAAAGTAAAAAAAAAAGTGAAATAATTATATAAATAACATTAATTTTCAAATATTTGACTATATTAAGAAAGTTATGTAACGGAGGGAATTCTTAAAAATAAAAGTGATTTAAGAAAAAGAATAAGCGGAAGTAGAATGCCTATTGTGATTGAGTTTCTCTCTCCATAAACAAAAAGAAGAAGAAAACTTAAGAAGGAATTCAGGACATAAATGATTCTTAATGTGAAGTCTATGTGGAGATGTTGGAGAATGCCTAATTGTGCGTGCTTTTTAAATACAGTTTCATACTTTTCAAATACTTACGAAATAGAGATCACATGAATCCACTTCAAAGCCTCAAAGAAAGGCGTGAGGAACGCACTCTTAGAAAACTCAAACTCCACCCACTTGCTTCAGTGCGTGTCTACCTCCCCAATGGCCCCCATCATACTCCTCCTCCTCCTTTTCCCTTCACATTCACCACACACATCAAAATTCAAATAATTCCAAACAAACTAACTATACCATTTCTATGCCCATATCCTCAGAACACCCTGAGGAAATGGCCCTCACCACCAAGTCCAGAAAACCCAATTCACCTTCAAACTTTTACTTTTGCACCACCCTTTTCTTCGTTGTCCTCTTCACTATACCAGTTCTTTTCCTCCTCCATACCCCAACCACCACCTCCATATGCACTACGCTTTCTTCCTCCCAAACTAAAACTTGGTCGGGTGATCTTCAGTTGGCTGAATTTGCATGGAACCGTCTCTCATTTTCTGAGCGCAACACGCCACCCTTTGCTCTCAAAATTGCTGTCTTCTCCAGGAAGTGGCCTATTGGCACAACCCCTGGTGGCATGGAACGCCATGCTCACACCCTTCACACTGCTTTAGCACGCCTTGGCCATCAAGTTCATGTCTTTACGTCTCCACCCCAAGATGAAAGCACTTCAATCTCATCCTCTGAAAAAGGTGCACCTTCTTCCCCTTACATTCATTTCCATGAAGGTGAGCCTGGGAGGTGGCGCTATAACAAGGCATGGGAGCAATTTGTGGAAGAAAACGGGAGAGAACCGTTTGATGTTGTGCACTCGGAAAGCGTGGCACTCCCACATTGGCTAGCACGCAACATGTCAAACCTTGCTGTGTCTTGGCATGGCATAGCCCTTGAGAGCTTGCAATCGAGTATTTTCCAGGACTTGGCTCGCCAGCCAGATGAGCCTATGTCCCCTTTTTTCAACAACAGCATACAGGGTGTTGTGCCAAAGGTGCTGAAGGAGATAAGGTTCTTCAGGAATTATGCGCATCATGTTGCTATTAGTGATAGCTGTGGTGAGATGCTCAGGGATGTGTACCAAATTCCTAACAGAAGAGTTCACGTGATTCTAAATGGTGTTGATGAGGATGACTTTAGAGAAGATGCAGAATTGGGAAGGGAATTCAGAAGAAAAATTGGCATTCCAAGGAATGCAAGTTTGGTACTTGGTGTTGCTGGAAGATTAGTGAAGGACAAAGGCCATCCTCTGCTTCATGAAGCTTACTCGAGGCTTATAACCAAGTACTCTGACGTGTACTTGATTGTAGCTGGTTCTGGACCATGGGAAAACAGGTACAGGGATTTCGGAAGCCAGGTTCTTGTTCTGGGATCGATGAGTCCTTCCATGTTAAGAGCGTTCTACAATGCAATTGACATTTTTGTCAATCCCACACTCAGACCACAAGGGCTTGACCTTACATTGATGGAGGCAATGATGAGTGGGAAACCTCTTTTGGCATCAAGATTTCCAAGCATTAAAGGGACTATTGTGGTTGATGATGAATATGGCTACATGTTTTCCCCTAATGTGGAGTCCCTGTTGGAGGCACTGGAAGCAGTGGTAAAGGAAGGACCGCAGAGGCTAGCAAAGAGGGGCAAGGCATGCCGAGAATATGCTGCCAAAATGTTTACAGCAAGAAAGATGGCATTAGCATATGAGAGGTTATTCTTGTGTATAAAAAATCACACCTTCTGTTCCTATACTTGAAGCTTAGGTTAGGCAAGACACTCTTTTTACAACTTCCTTTCTTACATTATTTTTCTTCTATTCAGTATGATAAAATTATATTCAAATTATTATAAAATCTTGAATTACTTTCGTACATTATGGTTTTCGTAACAAAATATCTACTGATCGACCGGCACATTGAGTCTTGTTATATGTGGATATACGGAAGATAATTCATCGATAATTAAAAATAAACAGACACTTCGTCTCTTTTATCTCAACACAGAACACACCAATGACTTAGAACATGATAAAGATCACGAGTGGGATCACAAAATATCTGTCAGGAAGTATAGCTTGACAAGTAATCAGAATTTAAAAGTCAAAATCTGCCTCCACCTTAGCGAGTGATATAAAGTCAGAATTCATAACAGATCCTGGGAAAAAGGAAAAGAGTCTCGCTCAAGGTCATACATTCAGATGAAGCTTGCTTCTTGTGATTCCCAAATACAAAATTGAACTCTCTGATGTCTGTTTTTTCTCTGAAAATGGAAAAACTGAAGAAAAAGAAAACAAGCGACTTTAAAGAAACTTGGGCACTTGAGCCACATATTCATTGGAAATAAGAGTTTAAAGTATTAAATAACTATAGTTTTTAAAATGTCTTGTCTAATTTGTTGAAAGAGCTCAATTTCAAAGTGATCAAAAAGTGTATGGGAGCAGCCTCTTTGGATCTAAAATGCATCAAACTCGGCTAAAGCATAGCTCCTGCTTCGACAGCTAACTGTCAGGCTGAGCATAAAACTTTGTTCAAAGCAGAGGAGTTATTTGCTTACTGTGAGCTAAATCATGGCTGCAAAACAGGCAAAAATTCTGGCTGCGCCAAATGTCATCCTGTTTCATTGATGCATAGTTCCTCACAGACTACTTCTCCCCGTCTTCTCATTTTGGTGTACTGTGAAAGAGTTAAACAAAATCTTTATTCTCTTCGTTCTAAATCTACAACTCTCTTCGGAGACAATACATACACTTGTTCCTCAAGAATAGCTATAGCTTTGCTTCTCTAATCTCAACCTCTAAATGCAAAATCATCCTAATACAATGAAGTTTCCGCTACTGTACAAGTGAACCACACCAAGATCTCATGGCCCATCAATAACAAAAATTAAGACACAACTGATTGTGTTGATATACGGTGTTTCTCAAAATGTTCATATGCATGCTTGGTTCTTAAGAATAATAGGATGCTTGATGCTAGTCCAAGGACAGATATGCATCCCCACCAGACAAATGTCCAGAAGTAGCACTCCCTTCCCATGCACACTACTTTGTCAGACATTATCAAGTTTCCTGGTATTGTGTGTGCATTAGCATCATAAACTAGTGCAGCGAGAAAGCCATAGAGAAGAGAGCCAATAGGTATATTTGTTATGAGGATGTTGTGGTTGACACCCACACTATTAGGTCCAAACAGCTCAGACGTAACTGACACGGCAGCTGCGAATATAAAACCAGAGCTCAATCCAATCAGTGCGGTGCCTGTCTGCAGTACCAGAAGACTGTCTGATGCAGCAAGGAGGAAGAACGCAACTGGGGTTGGTATAAGTGCAAGTGAAAGCCAACCAGTCCTTGCAAAGTAGAGCTTACTGCAATGCAGAAGACACAATCATCATATTTGCTACCATTTTATTTCTAAGATTCACTTTCAATTCAAGATAAAGACAAAAGAAGTTATTTTTTGCTATAGAAAGCTCCAGAAGTATAGTATATTAGCAGATTGAAGAGAATACTTACTTCCGAATATAGTCTGGTCCAGCTGAAAGCAAGCGTCCAAAAAAGGAAAAAGATGCATAGAGCGTGACAAGCGTAGAAGTATTTGAGCTCTGGCCCAGAGATTGAGCAATCTGTCCAAGATTATTGCTATAGACTAGACCAAGTGTACCTCCACAGAAGTATGTAATATAGTATAGCCAAAAATCCAATCTTCGAACAATTACTGCAGCTGGGTGCTCTTCTCCTAGCATTGCTAATTGATCCTGGCCAATTACCCTCTCGCAACATACATCATTCTCTTTTGCGTTCTGACTGCCATACATGTATCCATTGTCACTTAGCAGGTTGTAAGTGTCTCCATTGCTAACAAGACTACTGTGACGGCTATGGAGTTCTTTATGCATCTCAAGATCATCATCATGAACAAGAATGAAGCTGGAGCTTTCCATCCGAAAGCTGGAATGGATGGTATTCCGAAACCATGCCCGAGCATATACTATGCCTGGAATACAAAATGGGAAGATGAGGAGGAGAATAGCTCCACCAAAACATAACCGAGCAGAAGCCACACCAGAAGTGGAAGAGCCAAACAGGAGAAGATAAAGACCAGTTAAAAGGGCTAGGATGTTCAATATTAGAAATATAACTGAGTCCCGGTTTACTGCATCAGGAGGGAGAGGGTCTAAAGTCGGTTGGCGAAGAATAGGAACAAGTGCTGCTATACAAATAAGAAGGGGAACAAGAGCATTCAAAAGCAGATAGAGTGCACTGGAGGAAGGGTCAATAGAATTGGCAGCAAGGGTATATAGTGCTGCACTGACGCCATTGAAACTCACAGTGAGCGATAGGGCAAGAGCTCGGTTAACTGGGAAATTCCTAATGCAAAGAACAAAACATACTGTGTTGAACCAACAGATGCTACAGCCACCTAAAAGGCACAAAAGAAAGACCTGCCAATAAAAATTAAAGGGTAATCAACTATCAATGAGTAAATTTTCTGCATATTACAATGCAGTGATGTTTAAGAGCTTATCAGCCTCGGTTTAATTACCATATGTAATCACAAAATTACTGAATCGCACCGTTTACATGTGTTCTTTTAAACTACGGCATCTTATTATTTGGAATACAGCACATCGTGCAGAGAAATTATGGAAGTATTTTTTATATAGTATGAGACTCAGATACTTCCAGCTTAAATCAGTTAACTAATCGACTATTTATAGTTTTATAAGGAATGCCATGTGAGATTAATGATTAATAGGCAAAGAGCCATGCTACAATTGAATTATCACCTCGCCACATGCAACATGTTCAAGCTTAGATCTCAGAATGGTGAATAAGCAAACGTGAATTCAATCATAAAATCTCATGCAACTTTTTTTCTTTTATATTCTGTCAAATGCTTGCCATGAAAGGGGTCTGGTTCTCATTTCGCCAATACATTTTGCAATCAACAGATAGAGCATTTTGAAGACATATATCCATCAATCCATTTAAAAATTTGAAAACATTGGATTGGACCTTAATTGAACTATCAGAAATAAGAAATGTAGATCCAAATATATTCGTCACCAATCGGGTTTTTCTGGTTGATTGCAGAAATACAATCACAATCGTACTTATGCGCCTCGTATGTTGCGCCAAATCATTGCAGCTATCGAAAGCAGTAAACTTGTAGAGATCTTTTAGGACTACAGGTATGTCCATAATCAAGAACGTTCATTACATCAATCAGTTAGATGTTTTAACTAGTATTTTTTTTCAAATGTAAGTGGTGAAGCAGAAACCTTTAATTACTAAGGAAAATTACACATACATTACCGATATAAAAATTGTGCAGGATTTGAACGATAGAACATGGCTGCTCTGTTGTTTAAAAGAACTATTTTATTATGCTCATAGAACTCTGAATATAATTGAGATAGGACTACAAGCAACGAAACCGCAAACTGTATGATATTAATATGGTAATTATTATAATATAATCCCTTCAAACAGTAAAACCTGATATCAGTTTCAGATATATCTACCCAAGATACAACATTCCATTCAACAATAACTTGCTAGCTTCAGATCAAAATTTTGATAATATTTTCTCTTTTATATTTCAATTCATCTAATAAACCTTTCAGAGGGTATCATTTAACCAGAATCAAAAATACCAATAACATAATCACTCAATCGTTGAAAAAGAAAAAAGAAAATTTCGTAATTTTGAGGGTGTCATTTCACCAGAATCAAAATACCATTAACATAATCCCTCAATCATTGAAAAAAGAAATAAAATATACTAATTTTCAAGAAAGAAGTGTCAATAGTGTTTAGTGGATGCTGATAAAAAAAATAGTGTTTAGTGCAACAGAGAAGATCTGTTCCGAGAAACAAGGCAATTTGATTCTCTGACAGTGTTTATATAAAGTGTATATCAAGTAACTATATTTTAACCTATGAATTACATTAAAATAAGAAGAAAATCAAAATATATCTTGTTAATTACAATAATATCGTCTTCAAAACGAGTAAAAGTAAACACGTAATGATGATATTTATTAAACCATTTTGAAAACAAAACTTATATTTAGATATTAGAAATTTAGAAGTTAATAGAGTTTTACTGTATCATGTAATAAAACCATATGTAAGCTAAAAGTATTAAGTTTCCATTAATTACTTTTAAAATTAAATCTAGCTATGTCATTTATAAAAAGAGGAAAAGATATTTTTTTTTACTTATATCACAAATTATCTAATTATAATTTTATATAAACATTAGACTTATTACAAATTCTGTCGTTTTAGTTATATTTTTTGCCAATTTTATCCGTGAAAATATTTTCCCATACTTCTTATCGATCATTGTATTTATCAATTTTCACATGTCATATCAATATGTTTATTGTGTAGGAAAGTGTATGTATCTATAAAATAATTCATATTTACGATAATTTTATTTTAAATAGTGGGACAATGATACGGATGATAGTTGTTCAGTGTTCGTTCATATAAAAAATATCATATTATTTCGGATTGACTATTCTCTTGAAAAATATTTATAAATTATTTTGTAGCAGTATATATAATGAATATTTATAAAAAGGATTAAACTTTAAATAAATTTTAACTTTTTTAAAAATGAAAATAAAAATTCATTTTAAAATACATTCCACATAAAAGGGCATTTTAAAATATTAATACAAACGAAATTAATTTTTCTAAAAAATAAATCTAAATCGGCCTTACAAAGTATAAATTTAAAGAAAATAAAGTTTAATTTCCTAAATATAAATACAAATTTATAAAATCAAACTTTGAACATTTTTATTGATGTTTTATTCATCAATTTCACTTTAGTGACTTAATTTAAAAAAGAAACATCCAAACAAAGACATTAAACATAGAGACATTAAACATAGAGAATGAATATTCATAATTCATATGCATACCATGGATGACGTACTTATCTATAATTATATACATATATTCATTATAAATATTTATATCACGCATCTTTGGTCATGTCATTTTGTTACCAACGCCGACACATAAAAACAAAACAAAAAAAAATGTAAACAATAAAACAAGCGAAAATTAAAAACTTAATAGTAGAATACAAGCAATAAAATTATAATTGAATGGTACTAAAGGGTTATTATACTTAAATACTATAAAATCATATTAATAATTATTTAAATATCAACGTTACGTCATTAATATGTATGTAGACAAATTTATTACTGATTTTTATGAAAACATACTAAAGAGAATGACTTCTTATATACATCAACAAGATATAACTCTTAACTAATACAGAATGCCTAAAAGAAATATGGTTAAAAGGGTATTAATCTTATATTTTGTTTTTCTTTCCTCGGTGGCTTCAAAACAAAACCAACACTGCCAGGGTATATTAGTTACGTAACCTAGTCATTAGCCAGCTAACCATGAATATTATTGTGAGAAGTCAGAAATAAATAATAATTAAGGTAATGACTGCTCACTCCATAAATAAATAAATAAATTGGACCTCACTGAAAGAATAAAAAAAAAAGAGGCAAAAGTGAGAGAATAAAAGTTACCATAAAATAAGGCAAATCGACCACTCCGGTAAGGAGGAGCCACTGGAGGCCGTAGCCGAAGAATCCCATGGTAGCAGCGATGAACAAGACGACCGATAGGGGAAGGTACATGAGCGCGATGCCAGATGACCAGCCGAAAACCTTCCCCATGTCGTTGGCGGTGGCGAGGTAGTTCAATTGCACCTGCGAGATGTTGAGCGCGGATTTGAGCGACGAGGAGTACTGTGAGAAATCGAAATTAGTGCCGGTGAAGGCCTGAATCCAAATCGTTGCAACTAAGATCATCCATTTCCGTGATTGCCCCGCCATCAGAGCGAACAGTCGCGGCCTTCGACGCGGCGATTCGGAGCCTGCTGCTGAGTTTCGCGATTCCGAAGCGAATCTGCGCCTCTCACTATCCTTGCGTGGTCTCATGTTAAATGCGTGATGTGCTCCTTATATACATATACGAGGAAAAGTGAGATTGCAATTGCCAGAGGAGAAATTTTAAATGTCCCCCACCCAGGACAAGGGGCTGTTCGTCTCTTTTCACATCTCGTGTCACCCACTTTCATCGTTTTATGCCATTTGACTTGTCTTTGTATTATTAATTATTAAAAACAACATAATTTAAATTCAATTCAATTCAATTTTTCTTCCTCACTTAATCTCTAGCCTTTAAAATTGATTAAAATAATATGATAATAAATAAATAAATTAATATCTATAATTTAAATTGATTGTCAATTTTGCAATATTAATTTTGATCTTGATCACACCTAACAAACTATTATAAAGTACTGAGTCAGCTGTAATTAATGTTAATGAACGACTCAAGGATGAATTTCATCAAAGGGAAATATTTTAAGATGTCTTGATAAAAAAACAAATAAACCTGTAAGATTAAAAAATTAATTTGTGGAAACAGAATTTTTTTTGGTCAAATTAAGTTAATTTCTACCTGGATCGTGTGTAATAATATTTATAAGTAGGTGGGAACAGCTACTTAATTTTTTTTTGTTCGGTAGAAAATTTTCCTTAAAGAGAATAAATATACATTATGCAAATTAGTTTTACTATATTACGTATGTAAACTTAAAGAAGTAGTTTTTCACTAAGAAAATTAATTTTTTTATTATTATATCTATATACAAATATCATTTTATAACAATCTGGTCCCATTTTAAAATAGAGATATTTTATTCCCTAATTTAATAATTTTTTTAAATTTTTTATTCGATTTTGTTATATATAACATTTTTATAAATTAAATATGATTTTACTCTATTGCAAAATTATAATTCGTTTATATTTTAAACTTTCATATCTCAAACTTTAAATATGAACAGATATAATTATTTTAACGATTTTAAATTGTTTACATGACAAACGACATTTTGAGATTCACTTTTTAAATTTAAATGTGTCAAATATAAACATGTTTAATATATAAAAAATGTCATTAATTAAAAAGACTATATTGATTTAGTTTTAAAGTTTAGAAAACAATTTTCTATCAAAGTTGATACAGGGATAAATTTCAATTTTGCATCTAAATGTAAAGACTACAAACTCTACTTTGATTCATGTTATTGCAAAAATTATTTCATTAATTAAATTGTAAGAAACAAATGTAAACAAATTAAAAGCTTAATTGAATTATAGATTTTCTAAAATAGAAAAACATTCATTTTATAAAAAAATTTGCATATTGATCAAAATAGAAAAGGCAAAGTTCTTTTAACATTCCATCATCATGCACTTCTAACTACTATATCATCATTTGCTCACATCATTAAGGTGATTATTGCAAATAAAAAAATATACAGACAAAACAACATACAAAAAAACATAAGCTAATATGCAAATGGAGTATTCATAAAATAGACATAAAGTAATTATCTCACATCATTCATTCAATAAAACAAGCATATCACATTTAAAAACTCTTACTATACTCAATTTATTCAAATATGTGCCCTTGAGTCAAACTATTGAAGTCATGCACTTGTGAAGTCATGCACTTGTGGTGACTAAATACTACTCTACTAAGTAGATACACACAAGGTTAGTCCCTGTCACGATCATAAAAATCCTAGGGTAATCCTTGTGACAAGACCTCCTACTACTCTCACCACCTAATCATTCACCTCTACCTGAGTATGAATGATTACTAGAGTTCAAGATGACTACACAAAATGGAACAACCCTTACCTCAAGACACATCCTTGTGATACACATTCAACGGTATTCCCTCCCTGGAAATGCCCTACAAACCATCCATTCATATTTTACTTTAAAAACCAGATACAACATTTACCACACATATTCCTAACAATATTATCGCTCAATAAAACACCTTAATACTCTTAAACACGCATAAAAATCCTTGATGAATCTATCTCAAACAAGCCAAAACAAAAGAAAATGTTAGTATACACATTGGTGCTTAGAGGTGTTGCTCAACGTTAAGCCTTTCACAAAAGGTGGTGTTCAACAACTAACACTCAACGTCATTCTTCTCACAAAAGTGGGCGCTCAACGATACTTTCTAACACATAGCAATGTCCTGCTACGCTCAGCACCAAAACATTTGCATTTTTTTTGTGCTCAACAATACAATTACAGGACTCAATAGTCTTAAGCTAAAATACTCCTAGGCCTACACAATGAACTAGTGCTCATCGTCATTTTGCCACCGCTCAGCGTTGTATCAAATATCAGTAGATTAATTTCTATGATATAGGGAAAATGAAATGTTCAAATGACCAAATTGATATCCCCTTCTTAGTACCTTAGTTAAAAATAGCTTTTAATGTCAAAACACATATCAACTTACTCAATTATCAGACCCTAAGTTCTTCAATCAACATAACTCAACTAAGACAAACATTCAAAACAACCAAATTCAACAGATTAAACCTCATCATACAACTCAATCATGCAAATAAAAAATTTAAGGATATATATGTAACTTAAAAATAATGCAATTAGCTTCCTACTTGAAAGACATAATGACTGCTCAAAAATTCTAAAACACTTTCAAATGCACAAAAAGTTCTATATGTCCTTATGAATAATACAAACACAATCATGACACATCATTATAACCATTGATCAATAAAGACTAGCAAGGAGAACTCAAACACTACATACGAGCCAACAAGGTTACTGTAGAAGAAAAAAACTAAGAAAAAAGATAGAAAACTAACTTACTCTATTAGAGAAACTAATCAAATGAAAGTGAAAAACTCACTTCAAAGATTACCGTATTGGTCTCTGATTTTTAGATAGATGAACTAACACTTAGAAGAAGAGTTTAGAAGGAAAGTATTTAAAAAAATTATATGATTTTAAAATAATATAATTCGTTTATTAAAGTTTTGTTATTAAAATAGTTGAGTTTTACTATTTTAAACACACTCTCACAAAAAAATATTATTCAAATACATGCATATTAATATTAATATTTTTAGTGACAATTTATGTTTCGGTAGATAATGATGGGAAATAACAAAATTCGAGATAAGGATATTAATTTAATAAAATGGTATGTAAAATTAGTTATATAAATGCTAAATTATATGAATACGAGAATATAATTAATTTCTACAATAATAGAAATGATTAAAAGCATAAGAAGTTTAAATATTTTATTATTTAAGCTAAACCGTTTATAAATAAGAAAAATTAATTATTCAAATTTTATTTTATAAAAATTATTATCTCTTTCGAATGTTTTTTTTTTCACATCTTATTTATAGATTTTTTAGTAAACTATTTGTTGTTTTTAAGATTTAAAACCACCGTAATAAAGGTGAAAGGGAATATATTTATTTAAATAAAATTTTGCTTAGAATAAGTTTTTATTTGCATATTCCTTGTTTACAAGAAAGGTAGTTTGCATCCTTAAGCTATATGTTTGTTTGCATGTGTAGTTTCCTGGACAAAAATGTATTTTTATTAGAATAGAGACAATGATATCTTCTATTTGACGATAAAGTTTTTTGAACGGGTTTGAACTTTTTATGTGAATCAAGGACGATATTCGAGTTTTGTTGGACTAGCTAAATGTTTCAAGTTATATTAAGCTATATTTTTTGCATTTTGTAAGAAAGTTAGAACAAATGATAAGTATATATTAGTATCAAACTTAAAATAGAGAATCATATCTAATTGTAAAAGTTGAAAGAAATTTCTATAGTTTGAAGTTTGGTATGAAAAGGACTAGACGTTGCATATATAGGAATTTATTCTCATCATGCTTATGACGAGATTTTGGATCCTCATTTTTAAAACTATAAGTATGATTTATGGGAGGCATAAGAGACACATGATAGATAGGAGATCTTTTAAGTCACTCAATATTTATCTTCCAGAAATAAAGTTTGAGTATTTATATTTATATATGTATCATGGAGATGGTACAATGAATAATTGATTTATTTTATTGAATCCTTTATAATAATATTTTTATATGGAGTATTGAAAAATTTCATTAACAGTTTATGTTAGACATTATTGTCATGAAACTAAGATTTTATAAAAAAGAAAAAGAAAAGGGACAATTAAAACATGGAACCACACCATGATAAAAATACATTGCAAATGTACACCCAAAAAATACTTATTATGAAAAATTAAGTAAATAATAAATGAGAGCTAGTAAACCAAAATCTCGGTCACATGTGAAGTAATGATCTTACCATTTTGGGTCTGCAAGTACAAGTACTAGGTTCGAGATTGATATCACTCTCTACCCAAAATATTAAGGCACATGGATTAATGGAGATATTTAATCTTATATGGTGCTCTACTTTTTTTATTTATATCCAATGTGAGACTTAGATTTACATTTGAAATTCTAACATTATCTTGGACACCAACCACTTTAGGATGACAATGTTATCGTATTTTTGTGTCAATTATGTCTCCATTCTTTGTTATGGGGTTTTTAGTGCTGTCAAAATGGGTTATCCGGCTCAATCCGACCCAACTCATTTATTAGTAAGTAAAAAAATTTTGAATTTAACCCGACCCACCGTAAGTTAGTGGGTTAAAGGAGTTGGCTCATTAGGTCATTTAATTACAAGTTTTTTTAAATCCAAAAAAATTACAATTTTTATGTAATTCAAATTTAAATAATTTCACTCTAAAATGATGTTAAACTCTAAAGACAATTCAAAATAAAAAAATTAACAACAAATCAAATGTAATCCAAAAACAAACCAAAAAAACTAATAAATAAATTTATAATTTTTATAATTTTTGTGTCACTTATTCATTTATAAGATTAGAGATAAATTTATAATATTTTACTCTCTTGAAAAAAAAATTTCTTTATTTTCATTTACAATACAATAAATAAAAAGTTAACTAATAATATTAAAACATAAAATAATAAATAATTAAATTAAACTAGGTGGGTTAGTGAGCCAACCCATTTTTACATCATTAGGATTTGAATTCAACTTTCAACATTTATCTCTTTTTCCATTCAATTGATACACTGAATGCACATTGTATAAGTGTCCTCTGGCCTCAAATTTGTTTCCATTTTTTATTTTAGCCATCACAATGTGATTGGCTGAATACACACTACGTCATTTCTAATTAGATAGTATATAGTATGTATATTATATATTAATGACGGACTATATTTAATTATCTACAAATTTCATTATAGACAAGAAGAAAATACAATACGACATACGATGGTAAACAGGTTGTTACCACTTGGAACGAGGAACATGATTTATTTATTTCTTAACCAAATTTACAATAGTTTGACAAATAATTAATACTTATTATAGTCTAATAGGAAAATTAGATTGAAATAAATTATGAAAGTTGGTGTGACGAGTTTTTTTTTTCTTTGTTTAATACAAATCGTTTGTGTATTAAACTCATAATACTCGTCTTAGCTAGCATAGCAGCAAACGGCAAACCAAACCCATGTGCTTCTGATATCACCAGAAGCTGAGAAAATGATGCTTTTTTTTTATCAGGGACATGACAGAAGCTTTGAACTAAAATTCGGAATATATAGGCTTCATACAATGCATATGAGAAATTGAATTTATTCGCCAGAGCCTGATGTAATGCAAACTGCCACCTTTCAAAAACAGTTATTAATTTTAAAGATAGAGTTTAATTTAAATGTAAGAATTAATATTCTGTATAAATATTGAATAGGAACCTTGTTACTGTTATTAAAAAAGTATTATTAAAGTATACTAAAGCTTTAAATCTTACTGAAAAAATAAAAAGCAAACTGCGATCTCTTCTTTGCGACATCTTCTCCCTCTGTTTCGGCAACGGATCTATTGTGCATGGCCGTGGTGCACTTTGTCTGCAAGTCATGGGAGACTTCCGAAACGGTTTGCGCTTGTGTTTCGGTTATCGAGTCAAGATTGTCTGTTTATTAAGTTCTGTGTGTTTTCAAACTGTTCAGTAAATTTAAGAGATTACATGTAAGAGGTATTATGATGTCAAATTTATAGATTAATTATAGATTAATTAATCTATAAAACCATGATGTTCAAATTTATAGATTAATTATTTGTTCATCTCATTAGTTGAAGAATTAAAAAGGTTTGGCTTCCTCACAGAACCATGAGCAATGGACTTTAGGAAAATCTTTATCAAAGCTCCTGGACAACAAATATTCTTTTGGAAATGAAACGTTTTCTATTGAGTTGTTGATGAGATTAAAGTTTTGAATATTATTAATTTAGTTATTAATGTTAACGAAGAATTAATTCTACACTAATGATATATAAATAAAAACTGAATGGAAAATTACTCATCACTTACAAATAATGTACTTAAGTTAGTTCAAAAATAATAAAATGATGAACATAATATAAAATATAAATTAAAATAAAGCTTCTTATGATTGAAATATTACAAATTTTTAAAAGTTAATAATATAGTAGTGATAACATATAACATATTGAAAATATATTAAGATAATGTTTTATCATGTAGGAGTTACTAACATATTTATTCCTTTTGGTAATAATTATTTTATAAGATATTTTAGTTATATAGATAGAACAAAGAAACTAATGGTTTTGTGCAATTTCGGAATAGAACTATATATTTATATAATAGACATTGATAACATTTATAATTAGAGTTATTAGAGGTTGTCAATTTATTCATAATTGGTGGTTATGGAGGATAAATAAATTTACACTTTATGTATTGTTTGAACTCATTCTGGTTTTAATGAAAAATCTTCATATTAATTTGATATATGAATAATATTAATTTTTTTAATTTGGATATGAGGAAAGGGATGAGTTTGTATGTATACAATTTACCATCATCTTCATTTTAAATTACTAAAACATATTTAGTTTAATAGGTAACCTTAAAAATTTATTATCATTAATCTATTTGATTCTTTTGTTTTGTTTTATTTAAAGAACCATTATTTTGTTTCAAATATTTTTACTCCTCATATTCCAAAATACTTTTTTTTTCATTACAACATCAAGTATATATTTTTTTTATGTGTTTTCATTCAAGTAGTGTATTATATTTTAGAAAACACAAACCTTAATTTTATAGAATTAGATATTTCCAGGAAATAAATGTGAATTTTTTTTCTCTTTTTTTGTGTTTGATATTTATCTTTTGTAACATGAAAATGTCTAACTATCACTTGTTGTTATATTTCAATAATTAAAACTTTTTTTTAAAATTTTGATTGAATCTTTAATAATATTATGTTTTTTATTGTGAATTTTATTTTTATATTAAAAAATTATTAAATTAATATTGAGAATAATGCAAGAGTGGATAAAGGTATACTTGTTACTTGACCAGCTTAAAGATGAGATATAAATTTCATTCTCTTTGAAGATGGGAAAGAGTATGAGTATAGACTTTTACTTTTAGGATGGAGTTAAAGTTGCACCCATCCCATCTTGCCTTATAGTCATCCCTAAATTAACCTTAACTCACTTTTAAAATAAACTTATTTTTATTTACTCACCAAATGAGGAGTTAAAAATGTCTCAGCCCACATAAAGTAAGTGAATTAGGTTAAGGTTGAAGTGGATTTGGCTAACTAATATTAAAATATGACTTCACTTAATTCTTAAATACATTTCAAAATTACATGAGTTTATAAAATATTTTAAATTACAAATTAATCTCTAAATATTTTATATTAATTGTAAAATTATCTTTAATTAATTTTTATTATTTAGAACTAAATCACAATGTTGAGTCTAACCCAACTTGTCTTGGTTGAGCCCAATTTGACTAAGACTAATTTGGACTTAGTTCAACTCAACCATACATGACTTGGATCCAATCCAATTGAACCTTTCCTAACTTAGACCCAACTTTTCAACTAACTTGACATAATTTTTTTTTGTTGATAAATGACTAAATTACTTAATTTGATACTTTTTTTTTACACTAAAATTGTATAAAATTTGATAAATCTATGAGCAAATCAACCCCTTTTAGCTTAAAATGTTGAATGTTGTATGGAGAATTAGTTTAGTACGAAATTCATATGTTTTTTTATTAAAATGTAGCACTTTTTGTAATAAGGAAGTTAAGAAAAATTTTAAATATGGTCTACATAGTTGAAACATCAAAGTAACGCGTTGAGTCAAGGAGGAAACCCTCTGATTAAGGAAACATAAAGAGACTGGATATGGAGAGCTTGAGCTCTACAAGGAAGAGTCAAGCCCATAGGAAACCTTCCTAGGAGGAAACCTTAAGGTTGACTCACCAAAGTAGAAGCTTGAGGCACAAGAAAACCATACACATGAGAAAACCTCTATTGTTGATCACTAAAGAATGAAGTTGAGCTACAATCTTAATTTCTATATAAAAAAATAGTGTTATTCTATGTTAGTGAACTTTTTTAGATCTTTTTCTTAGGATTTCTTTTTGTATTCATAACATCTTAAGAGAGTATGAGAGAGGGACAACCACTTTATATGCTTGTAAGAGGAATCATTAACATGAGTAGTTAAACCCTCTTGTATTGAGGTTGGATGTAATATACTCTAATTTTTTGTATTGCTATTGATTTATATATAACATTTATGTTATTCATGTACTAATGATTTGGTATATGTTTTGATATCTGGATTAATCGATTACTTATCTTATACAACTGATTTGGATTGAATTGAAAAACTAATCTTGAATCTAAACTCTAACCAAGTCATCTAATGCATTTAAATGTTAGAAATATATTTAATTGCTTTACTTGAGTTAAAATTCCTACACTTAAAGGAGGGATTCATTCATTAGCGATTGAGGAATCAACATTGTGCTTGAGATCCTTAGTCTAGTTTGACTCAACTTGTCCTGACCTAACTTGTTTGACCTTGGTCTAGTTCGACTCGACTTGGCTTAGGTTCGAACTTGTCTTATAATTACTTGATTTGGCTTTATTTGGACTTGGATTTGACTTAACTCGGCTTAACATGGGTCCAGTTCAACTTAGCATGTCAAAGACTCGTCCTAATTTGGCTTCACTTAAATTTGGTCTAACTTGGATTGAAACCGACTTGGCTTGAGCTAAGCCCAACTCAACTAGCTTGACATTGTCCTTACCTGATCCAACTTGACTTGGCCCTAAATCGACCCTACTCATATTGACCTAGGCTTGACTCTACTAGACTTGGGCTTGGCCAATAATTTCTCTCAGGTGTAACAAACTTGGTTCAATATGAATCCAACTTAACTTAGCCTAATTTAAGATGGGTCTGTACTAACTCAACTTGACTTGATTTGAATTAGACTAAACTTAACCTGTGCTCAACCTAACATGACATGGATTCAATCATACTTGACCTAACCTGATCTTGTTTGTCTTAGCCTAACCTAGTGATGGAGGACCATCTAAGCTTAACATAGGACCTTTAACAAGAGCCATGTCCAAGAGAATCCAAGAGGAAGAGGGAGCACTCACTACCTTACTTTTATGGAGTATTACTTACTAAGTCCTCTTTCTCTTTGCTAAATACTTTTACATTGCTTTTGTAGAATATTAATAAAAGGGAGGAACCATGTCTATGCAACTCAAAAAGGCTGCCACGTAAGAAAACCAAAAGAATCACAAATGGACGGTTGGTGCCCACGGCCTTTGCACTACGTTCAGCGCCAAAGACAGCAACTTCATCTTCTTCATTTGCTTTGCGGAGTTGGCAACTATAGCTTGCTTCCCAAGCTTCCTCCATCTGTTTTACAGCATGTGCACCTTTAAAATAACTTGCACAATACGTTTTAGAAGCTCTCCTTCTTCTATAAATAGAGAGTTTCATCACTTGTAAAGGTAACTTGAATTGAAAGAGTGTTATGCTGCTGAAATCCAGCCACTACTTCTTTGAGTTCCTTGTTTGAGCTTCTTTAGCTTATCTTCCTCTAGCTCCCTTCCCCGCTGAAAGGCCATCTGAGCTTGAACCTCTTCACCACACACTTCCAAACACTGCCAGACATTCCATCAGACACCTTATATGCACTGTCATCTTCATCCTTCACTTCAATCCGCTGCCATCTCTAGATCGGAGGAGCTGTTTCTTCTTGAAGATAGAAGCTGCTTCTATCATTTGGCATCCAGAGCCAGTCGTCCACGCCTTCCGTCAAGAGCTAAGTTGTTATTTCCTTTAATTTTCTCACTTCCGTGTTGTGCAGTTCGTATTCTCTGTTTGCACTTCTGTTTTATTCCAATTTTTTTGTTTCTGTGGATGTTTGAGTGCATTCACGTGTTCCTTAGTATTCTTCCATCATTTTAATCGGTGCATTTCTTTATTTTCATTTCAATTCAGCTTAATCATCATTTTCCAGTTTTGTTCGGTCATGTGCTAGTGATTGTCGTGTTTCACTGTTCCATTGGTTTTAATCTACTCCAACTTTTATTTTTATGTTTTTAAGTGTGTCCAGTGCAATGATAGCTCTTCCTTAATCATATAAAGCAACAAGACATTGTCTAGCTTTGATCATATGAGCTAAAGAATTCACAAAACAGTTCATTTTGTTTTGAAATTCTGCATAAAACGTGATTTCTGGATGTATTTAGTGTAATCTGTTGTTGTCCAGATTTCTTGTTGTTTCAAGCATTGTGCACGTTTGTCTACTGTTTTTTTTTAAAATGTCCAAAGTGATTGCAACTCATATTCATCACAAAATTGCAAAATGAATGGTTAAGTTCATCCAAATCTGATTCAAATTTTGCATAAAAAGTCACTTTTGGTTTGATCATGTGCACATTGTGTCTGTCCAGATTCATTGATCCTAATGCTTGAGACAAGTTTATTTGATGCATTTATACATGTTTCAAGTGTTAGCAATCAGAATTCACCACTGAATCTCAAAAAGAGTAGTTGAGTTGCTTAAAGTCTAGTAGCTTGTGCTGTCAGTGTTTCCAAACTCAATTTCTGGTTTAACATGTACTAAACCGTGTCTGTCCAGATTTTCAGTTTCTGCAGCTTTGCACAAGTTTGATTATGTGTTTGATCAGTTCTCAAATGATTTTAACTGATGTTCAGTGTTTAATTCAAAAATGAGTGTTTGAGTTGTGTGAAAGTTTGGTTTTTGTACTGTTTTATCCAGCTTTGCACCGTGCAGTTTTCATTGGCTGTGTCTTAGGACATTTACATTTCCTAGCTTAATTTCTGAAGCTAGATCTAAACTTAGGACCTTTCTTAATTACTTGTTTGATCTTTCCAGTTTGCTTCTAGTGTATTCTTTTGAAGTGTTGCAGTTTTGTCACTTTTTCTGCATAATTTGGCAACTCATACACTGTTTTTGAGATTCTGTGACTGCCTGTGCATTTTCAATGGTTCAACAAGTGTATTTGGTCAATTAAAACTAGTTCCTACTGTTCATTTGGTCAGTTTTCACCAAAAGTGCAAAATCAGTTTTCAGACCATTGAAATTGCTTGAATTTGGCAAGTGGACCAGTGATTTTCTGTTGTGGTCCCTTTCTTTGTTGTTTGACTGTTTGAACACCTTCAATACAGTGATACAAAGTTGCTCTAAGCATCAAATTAGGTGTCTACACACTGCTGTGAAAAAGTGCCTCTTAAATCATCCATTTTGAAGTGTTTTTTTGGTCAGATTTCACTTTCTGCATAAAGCTTGAATCTGTCTTGGTGCAGTTAATCAATTGTATATGGATTGTAGCAAAAGCTTGGTACCACTACTGTTAAAGCATACATCAAACTATCATTAACCAAGTTTAGAAAAAGCATTTGGACCAGTACAATCCAGTTTCGAAAATTCAGCTGCACCAGAACCAGTTTTACCCAAAAAAGCCACTGTTTTCTTTGAGGCCATTTATCAAACAGTTTTGCCAAATTTGTAAAATCAGTGATTTCGACATCATTTCAGCTTGTTTTTGTTTTATTGGTTTCCTAATCTACTCTAGAGCCTTTCCTATGTTCATTTTGCATGCCATCTTTCCTTTCCCAGCCTTTAATTTCTTGATTTACATTGTTTGGAATTTTGTCCATAACCTATTTGATAAAATGCCAAAGTGCAGTCTGGTGTGGAAAGAAACTCTAATGCAGTAACGTGTTTGGTGATAACTGTTTGTTGGTTTTGTTTGGTTGTTGTGAAGGTTCTAACAGTCCAGATTGCATCTCCAAAGGGGTAGCATATTAGGGAGTGGAAGACTTGTTAAATTGGATACAAGCTTGGACTCTAAAGTGCATTTTCTTCTTGTTGTCCAGCACCATTTCAGCAGCTGAAACACACCATTGTTGGCATTCAACCAATCTAATATTGCAGCGACACTTGGCCTTGTTCATTTGTCAACATTTTTCCTTGTAATTTTGGCTTTATATCACGAAACCTTTGTAGTTTCATTTCATTTTGTTCTCTTTTCCAACTTAAAGTGACCTTGGAAAATGCTTTTCATGCAATTCCAAGAGCACCATTAAACATTGTAATAGTCTAGTTGCGCATCTTAGTGTGGAAGTGTGTCAAGTGGCTCCAATTGTCATTTGCACTTTCACTTAGGGCTGTTTTTCTTTTTTTCCATTCATTTCATACTTTCTTTCTTTTGCTTGTTGAATATTTCTGTTCTACGTCTCCGTAATAGCTAGGTGTGCTACCATATCGACAAACCTTCGTTTGGTTTATTAGGGGCATAACATCGTCCAAAAAGGTTTTGAAAGACTTCTATCTAGAAAATTGGGTAAGAAACGTCAGGAGACACTCTGGCTAAGGAAGGACAAGGTTGCTAAGCTTGTCCATTGTGACTCACCTCTCCTTCCTGGGAGCTATTCGGTTTCTTCACCTTTAGAATCTCTATAGAAGTCATTCACCAAATACAAACAAATCCTCTTTTCCAAAAGTTTTGATTCATACTTGTGCAAGGCTTTCAAATTTTGTGAAAACACTTTCTCTACTTCACCAGCATGAGTCACTCTAGTGTTCAAGGTAACACCAATCATGATCAGGACAACATAGAGTTGAGAGAAGAGCTCAATAGAACCAAGGCTGAGTTACATGAACTAAGGCAAATGGTCGCCAATCTTACTCTCATTCAAAGAGGACATTCACAAGGGGATCACTCTCATAGGCAAAACCATAATCATGATGATCATTCCCAACATAGTGGTCACCATAGTTATCACCCTTATGATCACTATCAACACCCTCCTAGGCGTCATCATAACCATAGAGACCATCATGTGGAACCTAAACTTGACCTTCCACCCTTCTATGGACGAGACAATGTAGAAAATACTTTGAGTGGGAGATGAAGGTCGAACAGATTTTTGAGTGCTACCACATAGATGATAGGAGGCGAGTGACGTTAGCTACTTTGACCTTTCAAGGAGCAGCCCTCTATTGGTGGACATCCATCATAAGAGATCAAAAGATGCATGGCGACTACACCATCTAATACTAGAATGAATTGAAAGCAGCCTTACACAGAAGGCATGTCCCACCCTATTATGCTAGAGAAGTCATGGACAAGCTCCATCGACTTCAACAAAGAAACATGAGTGTTGAGGAATACCGACAAAAGTTAGAATTACTCATGTTAAGAGCTGGGATAAAAGAAGAGGAGCGATTCACCATAGCTAGATTCCAGAGTGGATTAAACTATGAATTAGAGATAAGGTTGAACTCTTATCTTACTTAGATCTAAATGACTTTGTCCAGCTATGTGTACGAGTGGAAGAACAAAATAGAAGAAAACTTCCACAAATCGATCCTACCCTACCACATCTTCATATAGGAGAGATCTTAAGAGGGAGGGTAGTTTTCCAAGATATGAAGAATCAAAAGAGAAAGAACGAGAATGAGAGAAAGATAAGATCAAAAGCAAGGATAGAGAGCTACGAAAAGAAAAAGAGAACTCTAAAGGAAAGGAACAACGACCTCCAAGAGAGCAAACTAGAGATCCCAAGGGTAGGGAAACTAGATGTTTTAAATGTGGGGCAAGAGGACACTATTCAAATGAGTGTCACTTCAAAAAGTCAACCTATATCCTTGAGGATGAAAGTCATAGTGAGGTATCAACCTCCAGTGCGTCTGAGTTGTCCTCATCTGAAGAGGAACATGAAGCTCCACCTTGTGATGGAGATCTTCTTATGGTTAGGAGACTCCTTGAAGCAAAGCATGTTGAGTTAGAACAATCTCAACGAGAAAACCTATTCCGCACACGCTACAAAGTTCTTGATAAAATTTGTTCTCTAATTGTGGATAGTGGTTCTTGTTGTAATTGTTGTAGCTCTAGAATGGTGGAAAAGCTAGGCTTAACTCCTAGTCCTCATCCTAATCCTTACAAACTTCAATGGATAAAAGAGGATGGAGGAATAGTTGTTAAAGAACAAGTAAGTGTACCCATTTCCATAAGCAAGTATGAAGATCAAATCATTTGTGATATTGTTCCAATGAAAGCAGGTCACATCTTACTTGGGCGACCTTGGCAATTTGACAAACAAGCTTTGCATGATGGGGTCACCAACAAGATCACCATCCAACACAAAGGCAAAAAGATTATCTTGAGCCCTCTTACACCATCACAAGTGCGAGAGGATCAAATAATACTTAAGACAAAGTTGGATGGTGAGAAAAAGCTCAAAAATAAAACAGTTTCCAAAGAGAAGAATTTGAGTTTGGTAGAAAGTGCCTCAACCAATGTAGTTGTCCCAACAAAACATTCTAAAAATCTTTTTTCTTGGACAACCTCACTTTCTTCTCTATTGCAAAGAGGCACTTGTTTCCATAAATCATTCACTTGATTCTCTTCCAAAAGGGTTACAAAAGCTTTTGACAGAATTTGATGATTTATTTCCTAAAGAGGTTCCAAGTGGTTTACCACCTCTTAGAGGAATTAAACATCAGATTGATTTGATCCCTGGAGCTAGTCTTCCCAATAGGCCAGCTTATAGGACTAACCCTACAGAAACCAAAGAGATAGAGAGGCAAGTCCATGATTTATTGGACAAAGGGTGGATACAAAAAAGTCTTAGCCCTTGTGTCGTGCCAGTTTTGTTAGTCCCAAAGAAAGATGGTTCTTGGCGAATGTGTACAGATTGTAGGGCTATCAACAACATTACAGTCAAGTATAGGCACCATATTCCTCGGTTGGACGATATGTTAGATGAGTTACATGGAGCAAACATGTTCACCAAGATTGATCTTAAAAGTGGATATCATCAAATAAGAATTAAAGAAGAGATGAATGGAAAACCGCTTTTAAGACCAAATTTGGCCTCTATGAATGGTTAGTCATGCCTTTTGACTTAACCAATGCTCCTAGTACATTCATGCGACTAATGAATCATGTCCTTCAGGAATACATAGGCAGCTTTGTTGTAGTCTACTTTGGTGACATCCTAATCTATAGCAAAGGTCTTAAAGAACATCTTCACCATGTGAGGAAAGTTTTGATTTTACTTAGACAACATCACTTATTTGCCAACTTTGACAAATGTACCTTTTGTCAAGAGAGTGTCATTTTTCTGGGATTTAAAGTTGGGAAAGAAGGTGTACATGTTGATCCCAGTAAAATCAACGCTATCCAAGTGTGGCCTGTCTTGAAAACAGTGGGAGAAGTAAGAAGTTTTCTAGGTCTAGCAGGTTTCTATAGACGATTTGTAGAAAATTTCTCTACTATTGCTGCTCCCCTCAATGAACTTTTAAAGAAAGATGTGCCATTCAAGTGGGATGAAAAGCAAAGTCTAGCCTTTGAGACCTTGAAGCATAAGTTAACACATGCACCCATTCTACATTTACCTAATTTTTCCAAAGCTTTTCAAGTCGAATGTGATGCATCTGGGGTAGGAATAGGAGCTGTCCTTATACAAGAAGGTCACCCCATAGCTTATTTTAGTGAAAAACTCAGGGGACCTACATTGAATTATCCTACGTATGACAAAGAACTATATGCCCTTATTCGAGCATTGAAAACTTGGAAGCATTACTTGGTGTCTAGAGAATTTATTATCAATACTGACCATGAATCTCTCAAGTATATTAATGGGCAAGGAAAGTTGAACAAAAGACATGCCAAGTGGATAGAATATCTCGAGCAGTTTCAATATGTCATCAAACACAAAAAATGGAGTACTAATGTTATTGCGGATGCTCTATCTAGACGTCATGCATTGTTAGTTACTTTAGGATCACAAATACTAGGTTTTGATGACATTAAACTTTATGAAACTGATCCTACATTTGCATCCACTTATGCATCTTGTCTTAAGAAGTCATTCGACGGATTCTATATTTCTGAGGGGTATCTTTTTAATAAAGGAAAACTATGCATACCCCAAGGATCCATTCGAAAGCTTCTTATCAAGGAAAGTCATGGAGGAGGACTCATGGGCCATCATGGAGTTGATAAAACTCTTCATACTTTAAAAAGCAAATTTTATTGGCCACACATGAGAATAGATGTCCAAAAGCATTTTTCTAGTTGCATAGCTTGTTTACAAGCTAAATCTAAAGTCATGCCTCATGGACTCTATCTTCCTCTTCCAATAGCTAGCGCCCCTTGGGAGGACATTAGTATGGACTTTGTCCTAGGCCTACCGAGAACTCAAAAGGGGTTTGATTCAATCTTTGTGGTGGTTGATAGATTTAGTAAAATGGCTCATTTCATACCTTGCCACAAAGTAGATGATGTTAGCTATATAGCAAGACTTTTCTTCAAAGAAGTAGTCAAATTACATGGCTTACCCAAAGCTATAGTTTCTGATAGAGATGTTAAGTTCCTTAGCTACTTTTGGAAAACACTTTGGGCCAAGTTAGGAATTAAACTACTATTTTCTACTACATGTCACCCACAAACTGATGGGCAAACAGAAGTAGTAAATAGATCTCTATCCATTCTATTACGGGTAATGTTAAAGGGCAATATTAAAAATTGGGATGATCATCTACCTCATATAGAGTTTGCTTATAATAGAGTAGTTCACAAGACTACTAAACTTTCTCCTTTTGAGGTTGTTTATGGTTTTAATCCTATCACACCTCTTGATTTACTTCCTCTTCCAGAATAATCTTCTTTTCTTCATAAAGAAGGTATTTCTAAAGCGGAATTTATCAAAAAGTTACATGAAAAGGTTAAAACCCATATTGAAAAACAAACTCAAAAATATTTTGACTACAACAAAGGGAGAAAACAAGTAATTCTTAAAGAGGGAGACTTAGTTTGGCTTCACTTGAGAAAGGAAAGATTTCCTTCTCAACTAAATCCAAATTAAGCCCAAGATGTGATGGTCCTTTCAAAGTGGTCAAGAAAATAAATGATAATGCATATCAATTAGACCTTCCTGAAAGTTATGGCGTCAGTCCTACTTTTAACATTTGTGATTTAATTCCTTTCACAGGAGATGCCCAACAGGATTCCCAAGATCTGAGGACAGATCTTTTTCAAGCGGGAGGGACTGATGGAGGACCATCTAAGCTTAACATAGGACCTTTAACAAGAGCCATGTCCAAGAGAATCCAAGAGGGAGAGGGAGCACTCACTACCTTACTTTTATGGAGTATTACTTACTAAGTCCTCTTTCTCTTTGCTAAATACTTTTACATTGCTTTTGTAGAATATTAATAAAAGGGAGGAATCATGTTTATGCAACTCAAAAAGGCTGCCACGTAAGAAAACCAAAAGAATCACAAATGGAAGGTTGGTGCCCACGGCCTTTGCACTACGTTCAACGCCAAAGACAACAACTTCATCTTCTTCATTTGTTTTGCTGAGTTGGCAACTATAGCTTGCTTCCCAAGCTTCCTCCATCTATTTTACAGCATGTGCACCTTTAAAATAACTTGCACAGTACGTTTTAGAAGCTCTCCTTCTTCTATAAATAGAGAGTTTCATCACTTGTAAAGGTAACTTGAATTGAAAGAGTGTTATGCTGCTGAAATCCAGCCACTACTTCTTCGAGTTCCTTGTTTGAGCTTCTTTAGCTTATCTTCCTCTAGCTCCCTTCCCCGCTGGAAGGCCATCTGAGCTTGAACCTCTTCACCACACACTTCCAAACACTGCCAGACATTCTATCAGACACCTTATATGCACTGTCATCTTCATCCTTCACTTCAATCCGCTGCCATCTCTAGATCGGAGGAGCTGTTTCTTCTTGAAGATAGAAGCTGCTTCTATCACCTAGTCTTAACCTAACTTAGCTTAACCGAATTCAACTTGATTTGATCCATATGAATTTAATTTACATTTAGATATTTTTCATATATCAAGTATTAGAGCAACGCTAATACTTTTTTCTATTTGTATAAATATTTCTTAAATAAATATTTTTTATTCTATTTTTACAGAAGAATTTTTACTTAAAAATAAAGTACGAATATTTTGATTCATTAAATTTTTGCAATTATTTTGGTGTGATTTATTTTTCTCACGGGTGCTTTTAAAATTGTGAACTTTTTTCTGTGGTTCATATGAATTTGTTACAGTTAAGACATATGATCCTTTTACTAAAATACTTAGGCTTAATACTAATTTTGGTCTCTAGTTTTGTCATGTGTTTAAAGTGGTTCTCCTATTTTTTAGAAGTTCATAGTGGTCCCATATTTTTTGTAAAAACGGTTCAAGTTGGTTCTTTTTGCTTACGATGTTAAAAACGCTAACGATGTATTGTCCACCCTAGCCAAAAGTGAATGAGGTTTCCAGTTATTTATTGCATGACAAACTTAGGTCAGTTAACTTCTAAATGTTAAAAGTTAAAGTTATTGACATGAAAAAGTTAAAGTTAAGGTTAAAAGAAATTATAAATAGGTTAGAAGCAATCCACCATCAAAACTTTATTTCAGAAACAAAACCTAAAGAACCCCAAAATGCAAGATGACAGATTCCAAAAACCTCAAAAGTGCAAGATCATAATACAATTGCAGATAATCCTAAAACGTGAAATCAGAAAACAAAACCCCAATTAGAAAATCCTAACTCCCAAATTGCATTAACAATATGAAGAGGAGAAACAAGACACAAGAAATTTACAAATCAGAACCCTTAACCCCAAACGAAAACCCTAAAATCTCCAAATCACAAGATCACGAAGAACCTCAATCATTGCACTACCATACTATAGAGAAAATAAAACAAAAACTCAATCCAAGAAAGGAAACCCAACGTCGCGAAATAAAAATCACAAAAATAAAACCCAAATTTAGAACCCTAATACAAATAGAACTAGAACAAGAAGAAGGAAAGAAGAAATGTTTCCTATGATGTTAACCCAAAAACAGAGGAGAGGAAGGAGGAGGGTGTCTCCTTGCGCAACAAGGAACCCACGCTGCTGGTTTGTTAGAGAAAAAGGGAAGTCCCGAAAATGGAAGCCAGGAGTTTTTAAAACTCTTATTAAGGTAAATGGTAATTGACTTGAGCTAGCCATGCAATCAATAACTGGACAACTCATTAAAAACGCCATAAGCAAAAAGGACCAACTAGAAACAAGTATAAATTTCTAGAAAATAGGAGGATCACTTTAAACATACCTAACGAAACTAGAGACCAAAATTAATATTAAACTAAAATACTTAACTGTGTTTTTCTTTTCCTAACCATATAAGTCTATTTTTTTTCTAATACGTTTTGAGCTTATATCAAAATTAAGATTCAGATTCTTAATTTTTTTATGTTTTATTGTCATTTTTCTTATTTGATTCTACTAATTAGTATTAGAATTTGCGAGATTGTTTAGCAAATTTGTTAAAGATTACATATTTATTTATTTTTATATAATTTAATAAAAAAGTTATATATTTATATAACATAAATATATTTTCATTTATTTATTTTCCTATTATAAAAATCCTAATTAATATTGTATGATAAAATTTTTAAGATAAGTTAAAACCTATCTATCATTACATAATCTCTTAAGTATTTGAACAATAAGACTTTCCCCAGTGTAAATTGCAATCCTCCCTATCATAGTTGGACTGAGTTCACAATTCTACATACAACTTTTGCTCGCCAAATTTAATTCCTTTCTCATACGGGGTTTAGGAGATTAGAATAGGGTAAAATTTATCTTCACCATTTGTTTTAAAAAGAGTTAAAGAAATAGACATAGTGGGCAAGAATGCCAAACCCCTAAAATAGATAATAAAAAAAGAAAAAAGAAAAAAGTTGGAAGCAGACAACCCTAATATTGGGCCGGGTTTTGGTTTATCGTGAATCAGACGGCCCGTTTTTGAACCCCCCCTTCGTCTTGCACTCACGGTGTTGCCTCGCTTCAGAGGCCAGCCGAATTTGCTGCGTCTTCTTCCTTGACCACGGAACAGTTCAATAACAATTCCAAACCTGAGGGAACCAACCCATCAACGTAACCCTTCTCTCTCTTTCAATCGTGCCACTTTCACACCCACCAAAACAATGGCTTCCACACCTCAAATGCGCTAAAATCCATTTCCATTTCCTTCCCTCAAATCCATGCACTCAGCAATGGACTTCACCAGGTTCTCCTCTCCTAAATCTCCCCCAATATTCACGCGCCCCCTCACCTGGGTTACCTCCACCGCCCTCCGCCACCAACCCCGCCACCTTCCTCCTCCACCAACCCCCCCGCCACCACCTCACCCCACTCCTCCGCCACCTCACCCCACTCCTCCGCAAACCTCTAACCACGCCCCTCTCACCCTTCTACCTTCTATTCTAACCAACAGGGTTCTAGATTCTTCCAAATGTAAATCCATTTTGCCCAATTTGTCCCCCCACGAATTCGATCGCTTATTCTTCCCCATTCACCACTCCGTTAACCCCAAAACGACACTCGACTTCTTCCGTTTTGCCGCTAGCCATTTTAAGTTCCACTTCACCTTTCGCTCCTATTGCCTCCTCCTTCGCTCGCTTCTCGCTTCCGGTTTTTTGCCGCGCGCCAGGTTTTTGCTCACTCGTTTGATCGACGGCCACGTTCCGACGTCGTTTCACGACCACGAAAACAGGCTCCGCGAAATAGCTTCCTCGATGCTGGAGGTGAATCAGGTTTCGGGTAAACGACACGGCGAATTGGATTTGTTGCTCCACATTCTCTGCTCTCAGTACAAGAGTTTCGGCTTCCGTTGCGCTTTTGATATTTTTATCATGTTCTCGAAGAAGAGCATTTTCCCGTGTTTGAAAACTTGCAATTTTTTGTTGAGCTCATTGGTGAAGGCCAATGAACTTCACAAGAGTTATGAGGTTTTTGATGTCACTTGTCAGGGCGTTGTGCCTGATGTTTTCACGTTCACCACGGCAATTAACGCGTTTTGCAAGGGAGGGAGGGTTGGGGACGCTGTGGATTTGTTCCGCAAGATGGAGGAGCTTGGTGTTTCGCCGAATGTGGTTACTTACAACAATGTGATTGATGGGTTGTCCAAAAGCGGGAGGTTAGACGAGGCGTTTCGGTTTAAGGATAGGATGGTTAGGAGCAAGGTGAATCCGAGTGTGGTGACCTATGGTGCGCTCATCAATGGTTTGATGAAGTTTGAGAAGTTTGAGGAGGCGAGTGAAATGTTGGTGGAAATGTATAGCATGGGTTTTACTCCCAATGAGTTTGTGTTTAACTCACTGATTGATGGGTACTGCAGGAAGGGGAATATGATTGAGGCATTGAGGATTAGGGATGAGATGGTATTGAAGGGCATGAAGCCTAATTCTGTTACTTTTAATACTCTTTTACAGGGTTTTTGCCGGAGCAATCAAATGGAGCAGGCTGAGCAGGTATTGGGGTACCTATTGTCTAGTGGTTTGTCTGTTAACATGGATGCGTGTTCGTATGTGATTCATCAATTATTGGAAAAATCTAGGTTGGATTCAGCATTAAAAATTGTTAGAGAATTGTTGTTGAGGAACATCAAGGCTAGTGATAGCTTGCTAACCCTCTTGGTCTGCGGACTTTGTAAATGTGAAAAACATTTGGAGGCGATTGAGCTTTGGTTTATGCTGGCAAGTAAAGGGCTTGCTGCCAATACGGTGACCTCAAATGCGCTTCTCCATGGACTTTGTGAACGAGAGGGCATGGAGAAAGTTTTCGAAATACTCAAACAAATGATTGAGAAAGGTTTCGTCCTGGATAGGATCTCATACAACTCACTTATTTTTGGTTGTTGTAAATGGGGTAAAATTGATCTAGCTTTCCAACTCAAGGAAAAGATGGTTCAGCAAGAATTCCAACCAGATACATATACCTACAATTTCCTAATGAAAGGGTTGGCTGATATGGGTAAGATAGATGACGTTCATAGGCTTTTGCATGAAGCCAAAGAATATGGCCTAGTTCCCAATGTATATACACATGCACTTTTATTGGAAGGATATTGTAAGGCTGATCGGATTGAAGATGCTGTGAAATTGTTTAAGAAGTTAGTTTATGAGAAAGTAGAGCTAAGTTCTGTTGTATATAACATACTTATTGCAGCCTACTGTAGAGTTGGGAAGCTGAAGGAAGCTTTTGAACTGTGTGATGCTATGAAAAGTGGGGGCATGCCTCCTACCTGTGCCACATATTCTTCTCTAATACATGGAATGTGCTGTATTGGCTGTATGGATGAAGCAAAGGAAACTTTTGAAGAAATGAGAAATGAAGGCTTGCTTCCAAATATATTTTGTTATACTGCTCTAATTGGTGGTTACTGTAAGTTAGGTCAGATGGACAAAGTGGGGAATATATTAATGGAAATGTCTTCAAACGGTATACAACCTAATAAAATTACTTACACTATTATGATTGATGGATATTGTAAATTAGGAAATGTGAAAGAGGCGACAAAACTTTTAAATCAGATGATAAGAAATGGAATAGCTCCAGATACCATCACTTACAATGCACTGCAAAAGGGATATTGCAAGGAAAGGGAGCTAGAAGTTACTTTACAGAGTGATCATATATCTAACACGGGACTACATTTGGAAGAAGAAATTACTTATGACACATTGGTTCACAGGTTGCATCCACATACAGTAGTTATCAATAAAAAATGATGAGGAAACTTCTCAAACTTTTTTGATGCTTAGTTGATGCTAGGGCGTATATGGTTAAGCCTGTCATTGTTTAGTTTGATTCTAAAACGCTAGCTATTTGTAAGATGAAGTTTCATATGCTTGATATCTAGATGCGTGAAGGACTAGCAACAACTAAAGCAGCATGCAAGAACTTGGCTTCGTAGTTAAAAAAGGAGTCATGCATTTTAGAGGTTAGTCATTTAAGATAATTTTTTTTTTCTTTAAATTTTTTTTTTAAATTTTATTTTTTAATTTTATTTTTCCTTTTTTTATTTGATCTAATTTGATTTTTTAAACAATTATTTGATAATAGTATTATTAGAAGATGGATGTTTTAAGCATGTGCTCCATAGGCAAGTATTTCCATTTGGAGTTATTGATGCCGAATGAATATGATTTATTCTGAGATACTTTTTGGATAATATCTTATTTTTGTCAAATTATTGATTTTAGTGAAATAGTGTTAGATTAGGGTTTGAGGATTTTGACCATCCTGGGGTTATAAATACTTCTTTAGGTTCCCTTTGATAGGCGTGATTTCACTGTTGGTTGATTAGAGCAATTAATGTGTGCTTTTCTGTTAAATCCAAGCATTCTTGGTTCCACATTAGTGGTTTTAATTATGTCCACCATCACGTTCTCTAGATGTTAGAACCATTTCTACATTGTCCATCTTGTATATTTTTCTTAGTGTTAAAGATCGATTGGTGCATTGATAAATATAACAGTAATATTACTATTTTGCCAGAGCAATTTTTATTATTTACATGATTGTGTTTGGTTCTCTGTGATACCTGATGGAATGATTTCAACTTTGGACTCCTGTTTTATGGTATGTTTATTTTCACATTTTTCTTCCAATTTCAAAAACTAGTTCAGAAAAGGTTGAAAATAATGTCTTACAATGTAAATTGATTACTTTTGTTCGAACAATTTGTTTGGAATTTGTGGCTTGCGATTGGCGTGTCCCACTCTGGAGCAGATTCTCGTGATTATGAGATACAAAGGCAGAATGTAAACATTTAAAAGTGTAGACCTCTGCTATTCAATCAGCTATAAGATACATTGTGTTTATGGGTTCCGCAGTATTCTGTTCATAGCCGGTTCCAAGCGGGTTATAATTTTATGAGCTTTATTGCATTTTTGCTATCTTCTGGCTCTCTAGACTACAGGTATTGTGATTTTTCAGTTTTGGAGGATAAGATATCCTTCTTCGGGTGTCCTTTCTCCCTTTATTCTTTAATAACATTTCTTTCATCCAAAAAAATGTTTAACACAATACTACATAGTGATATTGCATAACATTTACTTAATTTTACATACTAAGGCATTTTTAATATGTGACTTTTATTTGATGGTGATTGAGCAAATGTCATAGCGCAGGGATTTAGCTTCTGCTTATCCATGTTTCAGGTGATATGTGGCAATCCACTCGTGCCAGTGGCAGACTTACCCTAATATGATGGGAACAAGAGGATTGATATAGCCAAATGGTCAAATCGATATCTTATCCATCTTTTCCGTTTGCTGGTCTGGTGAGTGCCCTTTAATTGGATAGTTTCATTCATATGTATGTATGTATGTATGTCCAATCTGAGTTATGAGCATTTGGTGTATATCATTATATTTACCTTCAGCTCTGAACCTGTCATATATCTCAAGGCATTGTCCGGATGGCAAACCTCAGGGGTATTGGAGACAAATAGAAGACTTGAAGGAAAGCAGGCAGGGAATCTTCAATAGTAAACATGGTATATTTACTTGACCCTCAGCATGGCAATGACGAGCATGACATGTCAGATAGATATATCGTTACAGCTAGAGAAAAATGTTCAATCTGGGAAATGGTAACTATAGTTTTATTTGCTCTTTTAATTTTAACCATGATTTTATTTAGTTTGTTTTCCCAACCACCATCACCAACTACCCCATAAATTACAAAAAGAAAATAATAAGAAATTCAACGAACAGGAATTCATATCCACCGAATGATATTGCCATACTTAGGGCAGGGGGGACATGATTTAGAAAAAAGACTACTGGAATAATGCATAAACTATATTTGAAGTTTATACAGGACAAGTGGAGACACTTTCTAGCTTGAATGTGAGGGTTTTCTTTTCCTCCTTCCGAATTTTTCGTTCTATTTGTGCAATTTCTATGTATTTGATCTGATGTACTTATGAATTCATATTAATTTCTTCAGGTACGTGTTGTTGGTGGCAAGATAACTGGGTGGATTTGGAAGCTTCAAGATGCCCCTGCATTTAAGGAACATATGATTTTGATGATTGGTGGCTAGCAAACTTACAATTTGGAGGTGACGACTCAGGCTCTGGTAGATAGAGTTTTTAAGTATTAAATTTATCAATTTAACTTGGCAAATGGCCTTTTGGTTCCACTTCATTAACTTATCATATTCGTTATCAGATGGTTCCCCGTCTGAGGCCCTTTCTGAATAAGGCCGGAAGAATTCTGGAAGAAGACAAAAAGAACCAATAGAAATAAAAAGAAAAACCGAGGGTAATCTTGAATATTGTTTTTAACGTTTTTATCCTTAAGTAATTAAAATATCGATTGTTATTCATATAACTTTAATTGTAAAACTTCTTACACATTAATAAAATATTATATTTTTAATTATTTTAAAATTCTTATCCTGTGGAAATGTGGTGTTGAATTTAATTAATAGGGGAGGAAAATAATCTAAAAGATATTTTATTATGAAATATTAATATATTAATATTTTATTATGACCATTATTTACACCCATGTTTTAAACTTGCAAATCTTCTATCTTTTCTATCTAAAAAGCTTTCTGCATTATTCCAAAACCTAATTTGAAGATTTTAAGTCTTATTTCCGGTAAAACTTATCTCATATAATTTGGATGAGTAAAACGCGAAAAGAAATCACTTAGATAAAATAAAGATATGCTTCGTTTATAATTTTTTTAGTTTTCAAATCTTCAATTTTTTTTAAAACATTTTGCAATTAATATAAAAAATTCAATGAAATTGTGTTATTTCATCTAAATTTTTTAAAAAATAAATGTATTAACTTTCAAGAATCACAGCTTCTTGATTTCAAAACTTCTTGGGTGAATTCTAAAATCTAACTTCAGTAGTTTTAACTCCTCTTTTCAACGAAACCTGTTGGGAATTGTTTCTTACACCCCCATCTTTTTCTTTCTGCACCCCAACATTTCCGGAATTTATTTTCCTAATTCTTTTTTACAGTAATCACCCTCCTTATTGAGAAAAAAAAATTCGGTAGCTTTTTTTGATGGGATGGATGAAGAAATGTGGTTAGGGGCAGGAAGCAACACCCAACAAACTTGGCTAATTTTTCGTAGGTTAATTTTTTTTTAATTCACATATCTACATTTTTAATTAATTACTGGAAGGGTTAAGTTACATCGTGATAACATTAGGAAATCATAAAATGCATGCATGCTTTTTTAGTAATATTGAAGTTATATTTAGATTTGACGATTTTAACGAAATTAAACTTAGTTAATGATCATTATTAAGTAAAGTCATATATATGATTGACGAATTTAACCTTAAATAAAATTGTATATATATTTAATGATTTCACCTTAAGTAAAATTTTATATATAATTGATAACTTCAATTTTAAATAAAGTCGTACATATAATTAGTAACTTTAATTTGAGTTCAATTTTACTTCAATAGTAAATATTGTTGACAATTTCTGATAATCGTAATATTAAAATTGTATAATGATTTGACAAACTTCTTTTCTTATCTCAAATAAAATAAATAATTTAAAATATAAAAAATTTAAAAATTTAAAAATTTAAAGTCGTAATTAAGACATACAACTTCAAATTTTTCAATTTTTATTATGAATTTATTTATTTTATTTTATATAAACAAATTTATATTGTAATAATTTTTCTTATATATAAAAATACTACATTTTTTAAAAATATTCCTATGTATATAATAAATAAATAATATGTATAAAATTTAATAACCAAATTATTTCAAAAAAATTGAAATAGGAAATATTTACATAAAAGGTTTAGAGAGAAAACCTTAAAAAAGTAAAAAGAAAATAAAATTTTATTTATTAATCAAACTATAAAAAATATCTCAAACATAAAAAATAAAAATTATATAAAACTTTAACATATTTAAATTCTGTCTAATCAAATTATTAAAAAAAATAAATATTAAAGTTTACTAAAATTTTAAATTAATAAAACAAATATCTCAAAATTTAAATATATAATTATATAAAACTTTAAAAAAAATACATAAAAGAATTTAAAAACCAATTAATCAAATTTAAAATTTAATGAAATTTAAAATAGTGAAATTTTCATTTTAATCTACAATTTATTTTCTATTTTTATCCTTTAAATAATTATTTTTTAAATAAAAATAATTGTTTTATCAGTTTTATCAATACTTTTATGATTATTTTGATAACTTGAATGTATAAAGATATCAAAATAAAATTTACTAATAATACTGATTGATAACGTTTATCTGCAAGTCAAATATTATAATATTTATATATAGTTTTCATCAACAAATAAATAATTTAGTACTTCTACTCATTATATACCAATATTTATTAAAAATATCTGTTTAATATATGTCACAAATTTTACTCATAAATTGAAATTTTTGTCATCCCCAATATCTTTCTTTCTATTGTATTGCGCATCTTCTTTTTCTTTTAACCTTTATTTTCCAATTTAAAAAAAAAACCCTGTTTCTTTCTGAGCATTAGATGTAGAAATCTAGTATTTAAAACGTAAAAAATCACAAACCCATAAGAATTTTACGATTTAGACATTTATGCAGTAATATGAAGATTTGCGAAGTACTCTACATTGTAAAAGGTAATAATTGCATATTTTAGACAGTTAATTATTATTTTAATAGTTACGTTTTTTTATAATAAAATACATAAATAAATGAAAAATATACCATATCGACGAAGTTATTTTATAATCTTTCGAATCATTTCTATTATTTTGCTCTTAATCCAAATAATTTTAATTTCTACTCTTTTTTTCTCTTTGTTCCAACTACTCAACCTTCTCTTTAATCTAAGTAAGAACCAAAAAGGAAACTTATGCGGATTCTGAATACAGTTACATATTTAGTTAAATATTGTAAAACACAAATTCATAGGTTTTTTCTTTATAGAAAGTGGAAGAAAGACTTTTGGTAGCATGTGGGTCTGTTTCCGAACAGGACCATACGGAACCGAATTTGATTTGCTTTATTGGATGACAGCTTTGAAGTGAGAGATTCTGCATGCATGCCTTTGTCCTGTAACATGTTATTTGTTAATTGGATTCAGATTAAAATCACAATTTATTCAACAGAATTTTTTTTAATGAATAAATATGGAAAATTTATGATGGTAATAATGATAATTTATAAATTAATTATATTAATTTTAACATAAAAAAAGTTAGACTAATTGAACAAAATAAATAATAAAAAAGTAATTAAGCGAAAAATTATGGACAGACATCAGCGTCAAACATGTCAAACATGTCAAACATGTCAAACATGCATGCATGTCAAAGCGCGAACAGTATGAGATTGTATTTTGGTGGGTCCGAAATAAAAAATAATCACCGACATGTGCGCGTTCCAGGTGTAGCCCCAACCAACGTTCCTCAAACCATAGATTCACCGTTTTCTTAATCAGAACAATGGTCATAAATGTTGACGTTCTGTCATACCTAAATAATAATTATGCATTTAATAATTCTTATCTTCACTTTCTTTTTCTTTTCTTTCTTTTTCATCAATGTTTTTCTTAGAAGGATAAATCCAATTTATACATTTATTTTATATTTCAAAAGATAAACCTAATTAATATAGGGCTTTATCAATGTAGACTTAACAATCAAATATCAATTTAGATTAATTGCAAAATATATACATAAACTAAGGATAAGGATTTATGTATATATTTTCTTAAAGCTTAAAAAAATTAACTCCCTCTTATTAGGTGTCTTAAATCTTCCCATTTAGTTAGGAAGTCCATGGTCGGAACTGATTTCGATAAATTAAATATATGTGTAGTCAAATTTAGATTATTGCAACCTTAGCTATTAGTTTTGTTTGAAAATTGTTATTTTAAAGCATATTTTACATGTTCTAAAAGAGTCAAATTTCGTGAAAAATAGTATCAAGGGTTATTGTTATTGGATTGAAATTGAAAAAAATACATTTGTGTGTAAAAGTTGCAAAATTTGAAAAAGTGAGAGTGTATAGAAATGCTAAAATATTTACACTTTTTAAAATATTTAATAATTTTCTATAAAGTTATATTCTATTAAAAAAAGTCACGTAAAATGTATATATTCCAGCAGACATTATTAGTATAGTTTTTTTTAAGTAAAAAATATTGGTGTTGTTATTCTTAAAAGAAAAAACTAATCAAACACCATTTGTTCAAAATTCATAATTAATTACTATAATACATATTTAAAATCATTTGACACTGGACCTACTCTCTTCCTTATTCTTACCTCAACATAGTATGAGAAAGGTTATCATAATTTAGTAATTTACGTTCGAAAAAAAGCCTTCGTTAAGTTAAATTTGTTAAATAAAAACATAATTCTTTTACTCATTATCACTTCACTGCCTTTTTTATGTCTTTATCTATTTTCAGTCTATTCTTTCCCTCTCAAGATACATTTCATAGGTGCTACGCGTTAACATAACCATTCAATTTAAAGCAAAATGTTTTTCCTAGGAAAATAAAAAGAAAACAAAATAATCTTTATATAAGATTGTGTTCTTGCAAGTTTCAAGTGCATCAACACCACACCTATCTTCCTCTGAAGTCTTGTTGTTAGCTGAAGCATTTTACAGGCCACCATTTTCTTCGACTACCTTTCACTTACTATTTAAGGTATTGCTCACTGTTTTTTTCCTTCTTTGTTTTTCATGCTATTTTTTTCACCATTTCTCATCGGTAGTTTGTGGGGTGGGAAGTTTCTATTATGGGCATTTCGAATGCTGGAAAAGTTGTTACCTTTATCCATGATGGAGAGTTGCTGATCCAGGAAGTGTTGGGATGTGAACCATTATCTGTTTCTGGTGTGATATTCAAATAGGGAAATACTGGTTTGTGGATTTTCCGCTATAGGTACTAATGGGGGTATTGGAGTGGGTAATATCTGATATTTCGTTTTTCTAGGCTGCTTTGTTGAATTGATTAAGCTTTCTGACGCCTAACAGATGAAGTTCTTTGGTGATTCTTGGATTGTTCAATGGATTTAAAATGTTTCATCTTCTTTTTGCAACAACGGTGCTAATAATAATATATTGTAATTTATTTGTAGATCAGATTCTTCTGACTTAACTATGCATGTTTTTTCCTATGTTCTCTGCATGTTTCTTCGTGTCTTTTAATCTGCATTTCTGTCGGTGCAAGAATTTAAGCCTGAAAACTCTATCAAAACAACATCAAAAGGTGTCTTTTGGCCAGTTCTCATGCTCAACTCAAGAATTTCCTCTGGCTTTTTTCATTTCATGTATGTAAAATCAAACTTATTGGTTGATTATTTTCGGGAAATTAGAGGAGTTGATCATTTGTTGGTGACCTGAATGCACAAGTGATGCGATGAGAGGATAGAAAAATGATAAAAAGTTGTCCTTGGTTTTGTGTGAGAGTTTAATATGATGACGCTTGTTTTACTTTTGTGCGACATATTGTTTCTTTATGTTATGTTAAATAATTAACACACCCTATTGATACTTCCAAGGTGCAATTTCTCTTTTTTATTCATAAGTTTATTGTTTTCTATTTGTTTGATTGGTACAGAATGGAGACGAGTAAAAAGGGCCAATGGTTAAGTGTTCTGATATGTGTGGTACTATTACTAAAGGCAGAAGGGGTTCCTGTGGGAATCACTTTTGTTGAAAATGCAGTGGCAAAAGGAGCTGGTGAGAAATTTCTGCTATGATCTTCATCTCCTTGGCCACCATTTTTTTAGGATTGTTCATAGCAGGTTTGAAATTGATGTTTGAAATCTTGTGCAGTTTGTTTGGATGGGAGTCCACCAGCTTACCACTTCCATAAGGGATCTGGAGCAGGGATTAACAACTGGATTGTTCACTTTGAGGTATGTTTCCTTCAGCAAGATGGCTTCAATATTATGAGAGTCTTTTACCAACTCGGAAAAAAATTCATTTTAATTTAAACTTTGAGTATGTTCCATTATGTTTTCTAAGTACGTGTACAAATATTGATTTGTTAAACTGAAAACTGGCTCAGAAGGTGCATTTGTAATTTTTTATACGGGTTGTGTTTTTGCCAAGGTTTATCAAGTTATTCCCACATAAATGGGCATGGGAGAATATGACATTTTTGTTATTGGTATTAGTTTATCTTAAAAAAATTCCCATGTTTTGCTTTGATTTTAATTCAATGTTGAGGGGATGGGTACTTTTGTGTGTCAACAATTAACTTCCATTGTTACTCCCACTTTTTATTTATATCACTATCATTTTGAAAACCACACCCAATAGCCAATATGAAAGTTATTTTTGGTCAAAATGTTCCAAGAAATGTAATAATATATACCTTGAAACTTAGAGTCATATATTTCAATTCTTAAGTCTCAAATTTGGTTATTGAAATTATAGGGAATCAAGTATTTAGGTTGAGGAGGAGTGAAAGACAGATTGACTTTAGATAATAACCATAGAATTTAGTTCGTGTGCACTTCTTAGTTTTCACACTCTTACCCAATCATTAAAGACCGTGTTTTGTTAAATATGTTGATTTTTGTAATAACTAGCTTAAAAGTCATTTCAAAATTATTTGATTGTTGACCTTGTAACGTTGTATAGACATACCAACACTGGTTAACTAGGTTGTCCTTTTTGGTAAAACCTATTCTAGTATGAAATGTGGAAAGTTCTCTATTTTTGTTGATGATCTTTAATTCAATTTCTTTTAGGGAGGAGGATGGTGCAACAACGTTACTTCTTGCCTTTCTCGTAGGGACACTCGATTAGGCTCGTCTAAAAAAATGGATACCCAACTTTCCTTTTCTGGATTTTTTAGTAACAGTAAAAAGTTCAATCCAGGTAACGTCTACAAATTAATAAACAGTGTTTTGACTGTTTTTCTCATGAATCTATCCCTAAAATTGTTATATGTTTCCAGATTTCTACGATTGGAACAGAATCAAGGTTAGGTATTGTGATGGGTCATCATTTACTGGTGATGTTGAAGCTGTTGATCGAGTAAGTTTTACAAGTTCAAAGGAATATTGTACTGTAAATTTTTATGAAAATATTAATTAATTTTATTTCTGCTGAGGTTTTATAATATTATTTTGCAAATCAGGCAACCAATTTGCACTTCAGAGGAGCAAGGGTTTTTGCTGCTGTTGTTGATGATTTACTAGCAAAAGGAATGAAAAATGCTCAAAATGTATGGTACATTGATGGTTACCTACTTTTGTCTTCATCTTGAATAATTTTTAATTCACTAGTTGAAATTTGTAACTTTAGGCAATTATCTCTGGATGTTCTGCTGGAGGGTTGGCTGCAATTTTAAACTGTGATCGATTCAAATCACTACTACCAGGAACGACTAAAGTGAAATGCCTTGCAGATGCTGGTTATTTTATCAATGTGTAAGCTTATTTATTTACTTTCTGCTTATCTTTTTCACCTGAATTCTTTTGGACTTTGTTAAGTCATGTAATGATTCAATATGTTTTTGTTTGTGCAACAGAAAGGATGTCTCTGGCGCACAGCGCATTGAAGAGTTCTACAATCAAGTTGTCCAAACACATGTACTTGTTCTTTCTCTCATTATTTCTCCCTGTACCATCTCACAAGCATATGATATTAATGTTTTCACTCTTTCTGTTTACAAGAAACTTTCTGAAGCTTTCTCCAATGGAGACTGACATTCTTTATCTTCTTTATTTTAGGGCTCAGCTAAGAATTTGCCTGCATCCTGCACTTCAAGACTCAGACCAGGGCTGGTAAGTTTGTGAATTCCAATACTTTTACCTATGTGACTTCTTTGGTGTACTAATACTTCTTCTGAATAATATGTAGTGCTTTTTCCCACAAAATGTGGTATCACAAATCAGTACGCCAATCTTCTTCGTAAATGCAGCTTATGATTCATGGCAGGTCAGATTATTCTCTTTCGAGAAAAAAAAATCATTTTAATTCTGAAATGGTGTTATGTATTGTTCCCACTTAAAACTAACACTATGTTTATATTCATTGATCAATTGGTGCCAGTTCTGTCAGTTATCTCACAAAATTCATATCTGAGGATTTATACAAAACAATGTGATTAATTTTGCTTAACATTCCCAGTGAAAACAAATGATTGCTTAATTAACTCTAGTGAAAATTCGGCTGTCACAAACTGAGCCAAGGTTTTTCTACACTTGATTTTTATCTTAGAATACTATATACCACTATGAACATCTTGTTTTCCAATGAGAACATTTTAATGACAGATGATTGAATTCTGAATCATATTTCCCCTCCAAGGAGGTGCTTAATAACTGATCTCATCATAAAGTTAATGTTTGCCACCACCATATTGCTATTAATAAGTGATGATATAATATTTTCTCTGATCCCTAACATATTGCTTTGATTCAGATCAAAAACATTTTGGCACCAGGTGCTGCAGATCCCCATGGCACCTGGCGTGAATGCAAGCTTGATATAAAAAAATGCTCATCAAATCAACTCAGTGTAATGCAAGGTGAACATCTTCGGATCTTAGTAACAAGTCACACTGAAATTCACTGATACCAAAACTCTAGGATTTTTTTTCTAGGCTTCTAATGAGCATCCTAAAGCTGTCTAAACTTTACCCTGCTGCTATATACACTATACTTGACATGAATCATTTGTCAAAACCAAAGCACGACCATAATCACGTGTGCCATATTCATCTTCTACCATTTCATTGATGGGTTCTAGGGCCCTAAGGGTTTTTTCACATTCCCACATTCTATAACAGCTTATGATCTCATTTGATGCATGATTTCAGTATTCAGGACTGATTTCCTGAGGGCATTTGGTGCTGTTGGGAACTCTCCATCAAAAGGGCATTTCATAGATGGTTGCTATGCTCACTGCCAAACTGGAACACAAGAGACATGGTTGAGAAATGACTCTCCTGTGTTAGGCAGCACAGTAAGAAACTGCATCAAAACTTCCTTTCTAAAATATGTGTGCATCAAAATTTCTGACATATTTGCTGAACAATTTGCAGACAATTGCGAAGGCAGTTGGAGACTGGTATTATGATCGAAAGCCATTTAAGCAGATAGATTGTGCCTACCCTTGCAACCCCACTTGCCACAATCGTATTTTTGATCAGAATGAGCGTCCAGACGTATAGATTTCAAATAAGTAGTATGTGAATTATCACTACAAACTATCATATAATAGTTGTCGGTGATTCTTCTCAAGAAGATGTGTTTGATGATTTAGAAGCTTCCAATGTAAGCGTATGCACCCTGATAAAAGGATGGTAAATGTCACCATGCAACCACAAAATTCTATCATTATGGAGAGTGACTCTTTCATCTTGCTTAAACTGTTGTGGATAGCTAGGTATGAAATCCTATTCAAATTGCACATGTTATCTAAATCCTGTTTGTACTATTAAATTTTAGAGTAAATAAATATTTTTAATAAGTAAAAGTGTATTACAATTAAATATTTATATATTCCTGTTGTAAGAGCTATACCATATCGGTCTGTTATAGCAGAAAATCAGGGACGTTTGTTCCTGAGTAAAATGTTTTCGCCTCATTCCGTTTGGAATGATAAATGATGGAGTGTAGGAAGAAATTTGATAGGATGGGAAAGAAACGGCCCAAACTCAGTGAATCTTCGTCTAGTTCATTTGGGCTATTAGATCTGTAAAACAGTCAACGACAAATCAAACAAAAATTGTTTCACAATGGTTATAAGTTCTTTTTTAAATTATTATTTAGAGGTTATCTTTGAAATTGTTTTCCATAAAAATAAAAATTAAATATTCATCCTTCTGTTTTCAAAAAAAACTTATTATTTTCGGAGTATCGTGTTGAACCAAAAGCCATAATAATTTACTGATAATTTTTAGTATTATTAGATTGTAGTACCATATTTCTCAAATTTTATTTCAGTATAATTTAATGTAGTATTTTATCTGTTTATTGGTTTAATCACTGATTCAAATGATAAATCTTGAATACTTCAATGGCTGGCTCCACTTTCAAAGCATATTTTTGAATAATATATTGAAATGTAATTTAAAAATATACATAAAAGTAATAAATTGAAAGATAAAAGAAATCATGAAAATCAAATATATTAGCAAAGATAAAAAGATAATGGTTTAAGATGGTGGTGAAAATAATTGAGCTAATAGATAAATCTAATTTAATTAAAAATTATACTTAAAAATAATCAAAATTAAAAGTTAAATTAAATTAAAAATTCAACGTACAATATGTTCAGACACATAACTTTTGATAGTGATAAATGTTAACAACTTCTGAACTAAGTTGTTAATAACTTCTAAATATGCCAAACTTTAAAAAAGAAAATCCTAGAAACATTGAAGAATAATTTTGAGAAACATGTTTTTATTGAGAATATAAATAAATTCTACAATATTTAGGTATAAAATAATAATTGTAACAACATCTCTGGTTAGTTAGAGTTGAATAATTTAATTTTAATAATTTATTTTAGTTTTGATAAGACTAGAACACTTTTAATGATTTGATTATAACATACATAACTTGTTTTATATGATAATATTTTTATCAAGTTTATATCATATTATTAGATATATTTTAATGTATCTTTCGTAAAATATTTTACAGAACTATCTATGATAGTGGTGTTATAAATAAATACAAGACTACTGGACGTTAAGCGCACAAAAAATAAGGCGATAAAACCTTATTTAAATGTAATTATCGGATTGTCTTGTGTAAAGTGATTTGATCACTCAAATATCAAATACAATTATGATACAATGACTTGTCTATAATCTAAATGTAAGTACTACAAATAAGTTTCTCGTAAGAGAGAAGATTGTTTAGAAAAAGAAAAAGATAAAGTGTCACATGAAAAATATCAATATAACATGCTCACAAAAATTGTTTTTTGATGTAATAAATGACAAATTACATTACATGTAATTTATAAGTTTTCTTTCACGAAAATATAGTTAACATCGTTGGATAAAAATAACTCTATTCATGCATTTCTTATTATAAATACTTTATATGATTAAATATTAAAATAACGGTGAAACCAAAAACATAATTAATCCATTTCTAAAAAATATATATATATATATATATATATATATATATATATATTAAAATCAGGATAATTAAATTAAATGTTGTGTCATAATTAATTTATAATAAATTTAAAATGTTTCAAATATTGAAAACTATTTACTTGGAAACTAGGACAGATATACAGGAACGTCATGGATTTTATTCCCCTTAATATATATATATATATATATATATATATATATATATATATATATATATATTAAAACAAAGTGAACAATGTTCATCAATGTTTCTCAAATTTGATATTGGTAAATATTGTAACAATTTATAGTAAGAGACATCATCAATTACAAATTGTCCAAGCAACCATCAAATTGGTAGTGGACTTAATCAAATAAGCACTTTACGAAGAGCTGGTTGATGAAGATCTCATTTGAATTCAGTTTGAAAAGCTTAATATGCATGTACGAGACGACTTGTGAAGTTTTTCAAAAAGCTACAAAAGAAGGTAAATATTTCTTATGTGATGATGCTAATATTGCTTATGATATTCTCTCGTATTTTGAACTTATTTTTTTCTGAAAGATATATTGGTAATTACCCATTAATTTTGTCATGTTTTGCAATATAAGAATCAAGATATATTAAATGCAATATCTTTGATTTTCATAACAAAAACTTTGATTTAAAGAATGAGGGAAACAAAGTATTTTCAAGGACGTCATATAATTTTGTAAGAAACATGAAATCAATGTACCTGAGATGACTACCTTATATATTTCTAGAAGAGATCAAGCTCGAAAAATGTTGATAACATTACACTTGAACATTATTATTGTATTAATTAGTTCATTGCTACACTTGATTAATACCTAATTAAATGAACTTAATAGTAGATTTTATGATAATATGATGGAGTTACTTACTTTGAGTGTAGCTTTAGATCTAAAAGGTCTTTACAAATCATTCAATATGGAGAAAATTTGTGAATTGGCAATCAAGCTTTATCTTGATGATTTTATAGAATTGGAAAAGTTACATCTTAGAATACAAGCTCAACATTATGAACTTGTTCCATTTCATTCTAAAATGAGAAATTTATCAATAATTTATGAGATAAGTCAAGAATTGGTGAAAACAAGAAAAAATGACTTATTTCTTGATGGATCATTTGATTTGATTTTTGTTTCAACTGTTACCACTTAGAGATCTTTTTCAGTTATGATGTGAAAAGTAGACTTATAAATAATATAAAAGATGAATTTCTAATTGATTGTTTGATTACCTGCATTGAAAGAATGATTACTGAAAAGTTTGATATCGATTCTATTGTTAATAAATTTTATAATAGAAAGAAATGTCATGTATAACTTATATAGAGGTATCATGTATTTATTTATTATGATTTAATTTTTATTAAATTTTATTTCCTTTCAACTCTCATTTTGAATTTTAGAATCCATGAAAAAATAATATTTTTAGAAGGTGCTAAAATCAAACTATCAACTTCTAACTTCATATTTATACACACATTATCATAGGAAAAGCTTTGAATTTGATTCCATTCTTGCATAAATGATTGGAGGTTAAATAATGTTTTTTCCTTAGAAGGAAAATTTTAATTTTGAGTGTTGGATATGTATGGAGCCATAATGGGGTTTATCTTTGATTTGAAAATAATGGATGGGTGATCTTCAATGATGAAAGAAGTTGGTGTTTTAGAATAACTCAAATAGCCTTCTTAGTGACCAAGCACTAACCATGGTCCAGCCTTTCACAAACCTAAGAAAAAAAGGGATACACGAAATTGAAGATCCTATCCGACGCAAAACGCACTCACCAATCATTTCAACCAAATCAATGCCAATCAAACATTTCAAAGCTAGATTCCCCTCATCCAAATACATCACTACCTCACCAACATAAACTCAAACATACAACCACATAAGCAAAATAGCAAAATGTAAAAACCACCAAGAAATGTCAATTTGAAAATATTAATAACATCAACCTAAACATAAGTTTAATTTGTGAATTAAACTCAACATTTTTCTCTCACTTTTATATGTAAGTTTAACTAGAGATAAAATCAAAGATAATACAGTGAGGATAGGTTTTATTTTACATACTAGTTTTATGATAACGTGGTAGGCTAATTAAATTTATTTCTTAATATGATAATAAAGTTTATTGTAGTAATGTTTGTTGGCTTTACTATATATCATTCGCTGTTGAATTACTATTAAGGCATCATGAATATCTAGTTTCACATATTATGTATATATATTTCAGTTTGACAGAGTAAATTTAAGATTTGGCATCAACCAAACATAAGTCCGATATATAAAATATAAGGAAATTTTTCACTTTCGAATTTGTTAAGATAAATTAAATTCACTTCCTAATAATTTTTTTGTTACCTTTTTCTTCTCGTACCTTTTACTTTATGAGTGAATAACTTGCTATTCTGATCACTGTTGTGGAAAGAAAGAATTTTGCGTCGGAAAACAATATAGTAGATAATTATCTTATGAGACAATCAATTAGCACCGTGGTCCAAAGATTTAACTATATATGCTCGAATATACCAATTAATTTAGGGTACATTGATTCCAAAAGTTTCGATTATTCGTTCATGATGATATCACATGCAACTTTGATCAGTGTTAAGCATAGACCATTAAAGCACATCCTCATAAGCAATTTTGTTACCGAATATTTTAAATTATTTATGAAAATAAATTATCTTCTAAATACACATTAGCATTTAGACATTCACTAACATTTTATTTCATAATTATTTATGTTATTATTGGATTTAGACGGAGTGTTTTTGATGCAAAAGAAGTGATATTTAATTGATTTTATTCTATATGTGAGTTGTAGATATCTGAGATTTGAGTTTTATCAAATAACTTGCAAATATGTGAAAATCTAACTTTTAATGAATTTTTTTCGTATAAGTAACTTCTGAATATTTAAGATCAGAACACATATTTCTCTCCTACATGGCTTCCAAGTGTACATATCAAAATGAAACATGAATTCTTAAATAATTTATCGTTTTACATATATATGTCCTTTTGTTTCTTTGGAAATCTTTAAAAACAAATCATTAATGTGAACTTAAAGTCGTCTTTACTTTAATTATGGTTCAAAATCAAGATTCTAAGTTTAGGACAGTTTTGCTTTCAGGTTTAAAAAGAGCTTTTTTCAATTGATTAGTAAGGACTAACTTAGTCGCTAAAAAGAGTCAAAGTTATGTGGTGATTTTGTCTTACAGGTCAAAGGCATAATGGAACTTCATCATGTTGGTATGAGTTGTAGTGTTAAAGTGGGAAATGCAACGAAGTCTAAGAGGTTAATGGAAGGAAAATGAAGTTGTGACTCAAAGCTTTGGAATAGAAGGATTACGTACTTTTCTATCTGTTGTCTAATTATCAACAAGCTTTAACATCTCAACTACTTGTGTTTACTAATTAAATATCACGTCAACCATTATTTTATAAAAATGCATATGTTTTTCTAAGATTTTAAAAATTATTTGATTCAAGAAATCACGATAAATTAAAATATAATTATTTTCTAACAAAAGCCTCCAAAAGTCTTCATTCTAAACATGTTCTAAAACATAAATTATTTTCATAAAATCAACATAAATAGAAATATACACTCTTAAAAGCTAAAAAAAATCATTTAGATATTCATTCTGACTCCCTCTAAAATTATTAGTGTATGAAGTTAAATCAAAACAATTCCTAACTACCATTGGTATTTATCTTAAGCTAATTAATAGATATAACTTTTCATATATTATGTTTGTAAATGAAATCATCCCATTATTCTTTGTTTGAATATTAAAAAAGTTTCAACATAAAAGAAAACATAAAAAGAAAAATGAGAGACTATGTTAATTACTTACCTGTCTCTTAGATTTATTCCTTGCTACATGTAATAACTCCTTAATTTTAAAAAAAAAAATAGCATAAGTAAAAGCAATTGAATTTTAAAATTTATAATAATTTCTCATTTCCAAATCATGTAGATAAATATAATAAAAATAACCACTTTAATTACCATAAACAAAGACTACTAAGAGACTTAATAAACTCAACAATCAAATGTAAAGAAAAAACTACAGATCCTAAAAAACTTATTTCAAACATTCTCATGACTGCATATATAACAATTTTGAATTACAAAAATCAAATAGTAAATATTAAGTTCTTAGCAAATTACAAAATTTGTTATGAATATAAAAAATTAATTTTGTCTATTAAAATATAAAATGTCAGTATGGAAAATGGCTTAAATTTCTTCTTCTCTAATAATTCGGACGTGACTTTTTATATGTTGATAAGAAAATAATTAATAAATTAAAAAAAAATAGTTCTTTTATTTTAGAGTAAATTGTCTTTTATGCTTTATGCCTTTTAGTTTTCCTAAATTTTTTAATAAAATATGTAAATTTAAAGGAAAAATTGCATTTTACCTATTTAGGTATTTTCTCTAAATTCAAAGTCGACACTTATTTTCTTAAATGTTTAATAAAACGATACTTGTATCTCTTTAACTCTTTAGGAAAAAGGACGCTCATTTCTCTTATAATATTTTAAAAAATTATTTGTATAATTTTTTTTCTAATTTTATATTTTAAGACTTTAATTTTAAATTTTTATAATTTTTTATTTAAGTTTCAATCAATATAATATTTTTAAGTAAAATACGGGATGCAGATATCCTTTATTAAAATTATGATTTTTAGCTTGATTTTCTTTTAAAATGCATTAAATTCAATGGATTTGTTGCTGATTGCCTCTTTGAATTAATATTTTTACAGCAACATTATAGAATGACTATTATAGCAACCTGAGTAAAAGTTAAGTCTGTTTTTCACCATATATATATATATATATATATATATATATATATATATATATATATATATATATACACTTGATTAATTGTTGAGAAATGCTATAAATTAATGTATTTTCTGTTAACCTTTAAATAAATATTTATTAATATAAATTTTTAAAAAAATTAGAAAATTGGAATATTTACATTTTATTTAATACTTATAACATATTTTATAATTTTTAATTAATTTATAGTTAAAAAATGTATTCAAAAGAATGTGAGTACATTATTTTGTTTGCTATTGTGCTTATACTTTTACATGTTTCTAACAAATTTATTTTAAACGGGCAATGATAAAATGGTATATCTTTAAACATATTTTCTCTTTGGTTGGAATGTTCTTTTATATGGAGTTGAGATGCTTTCTTTCTTAGTGAGAAGAGTTGTCTATATATATATATATTGACGTTTAAATTAGGTGAAGTATAAGTGAAACAATGACTATATAATTCATAAAGAACATGTATATTTGAGATCTTAACATAGTTTGATAAATTTTTACCTACACAAGTTTGAATAGTATGTCCAAATTATCTTATATTTGTTAATATTTAATTACCTAATTACTCACCTATCTAAATATGAGACCCAAATGTAAATGTCAAGAATTTCGGTTATGCATCATACATTATATACCTAATTTATTTTTGGTGGTATGAATCATACTAAACAGGTTACCTAAAATGTGATTGGTTTCAACTCATATATATTAATTAAAAATATTAAATTAGTTAACTAGTTTAACCTAAAGTAAAACAGTGAAGTGATAGATATATTTTGATATAACATATTTTTTTACTGGTGCAGTTTTATAATATTGTCCAAACCACCAGACATTAATTACGACGTAAGCTCTCACCTTATAATTTCTGATTTACTAATGATAACAACCACATATTTATAAAGTGTGCATTATGTAGCACGATACGTTTTATTTATAAAGGGTGGTTACGAATGATGTGCTAACCAAAACAACACTACTTCTCAACTAAATCAAATACTAAGAATTACTATGTTGCACTTTACACTAAAACACAAAACAAAAATCCATCATACATGTTTTGCGAGTTTACGCACCTTCAAGCATTTAGGTTCATCCATCACAATAATCCGTTAAAATTTGTTTTCATGGTTTCACTTTCCTATAGTCTTCCTTTTTGAGCTCCAAGACCTTTTTCCTTCTTTCTATGGTAGTTACTAATGATTTTTCTTCTTACCAAGAGATTAAAAAGGGAAAAGAAATCAAATCATCTCAAAACAATTAATACCAACTTAATCACCCAAAATAATCTCTTTTTAGTTCTAAAATATATTTGTCCACTTCGATCACTTTTAATATCTTCAAAACAGTGGTTGTAGGAAATAACTTACGTTTATCTATTATATTAACATAAACTAAGATGGAACAACTCTCACTTATCCTTCAAACAAAACTTAAAAAAAAAAACAATTAATTATATATAGAGAGAGAATGAATGTTGCTATTTTCTGAAATGATAACTAATAAACAGAAGAGAAAGTGTTCCTTTACCAACTATAATTTATTTCTCTTCTTTAGATTAGATTGAAAGCCAAACTTTTGATTACGTTTGGTGAATAAAAGGAAAACCATATTTGGATGTGAATAAAAAAAAGTAATTTATTTCATTTAAATATTTGATAATTTTCTTTAACTATACATCAGATTCTATAGCTATGTTTTGAATGTTATTGGATGCCTAGTATGTCAGTGGGAAATGAATAAAATAGGTCTAGTCACTTCTTAAATGTGTGATTTTTTTGTAGTCATTTTATTAAAATTACATATCTATTAAATATTCAACAATTTTTAATTCAATATCTGTTTTTAACAAGTTTTCTTTTTCTCTATCCTTTTAGTAGCTTTTGTATCTTTTAAAAGTTGTATTTTAGTTTCTTTATTTTGATTCAATTGCGTTTAGTACACTTTTTACCTCCTCTATTACGTTTTCGTTTTAATGAAATTGAAGCATAAAAAGTCTAGGTGACAATTTTATAATACGAATAGATGAATCGATAAGAGTTTTATAGAATTGTTGTTACTGTTGAATGAAATGTAGCTGACTCTTTAGATGAAATGTTGTCGACCCTTTGAATGAAAAGCGTGGAGAGGGAAGTTTTACACCCAAAAAATTCATTTATTTAAAGATGACCCTTTTAGTGTATTACACAAACTTAGTGACATCATTGCAAATAAACTAATGAGGGTTACATGAGATTCTAGTGTATTTGGGGGAGACACTGACATCCCATTGTATAGACAAGATTTCGTGGAACTTGTATAAGGAAAAGAATAGTTGAATATTACCCTCATTCGGTTGCATTGCAGGTGATTTAAGTCTATGAACCATTTTTTATATAAAAATAATTTATCTACAGTAACAATATGTGGTTCAATGATGTTTATGAGTTCATATTGATCTCCAACTCACTTATGAAGGCAATAAATTTGATGACATTGAAACATACATCACCCAAGAACCACTATCATAGAATCTTAAAATTAAATAATTATTTAAAATCTGATAAGGTCTATGGCAGTGGTTACTTGTAGAACTTCTGTAAAGAACCCCAGTTTTTTTTGTTTACTATTGCGATTTTCTTACAATCGAAATAAAATCTTCAACCTTTTTGTTTCTGTTAAATTGAGGTCAACCCCACTCCCCTTTTTTTTTACCTCGTCTGAATATATATATATATATATATATATATATATATATATATATATATATATATATATATATATTAGTCCAAACTAATTTCAGTAGCATCAATCACATATTATTCATTTCAAATTAAATGTCAATAATTCATTATTTATTTTTATTGTATTGGTATAATATTCAATTATAATATTTTCATTAATTATATCAAAATTGTGAAATACATTTATTTAACAACAAATCTCAAATCAAAGATCCTAATGGTCAAAGTAAAGATTCATGTGTCTAAGATTAGTTGTCAAAATTTCAGCTCAATCCAATGAAGCAAGAATCATGATTTTATGCTCAGTAATAAAATCATGTTGGCGCCCAAAACCCTACGTCCAACGCTAGAATCCCCAAAGCTCATTGACTTATAAGCGCCCAACAATCCTAGAGTGGTGCCCAACACTCTGGACTACTGGAATCACGGATTTTTGAGTGTCCAACGATCTTAGGGTACCACGCAACATCCTAGAATACTGGAACTCGCTTATTTGAACTCTCCACTTAGTGCCTAACAATTATATGGTACTGCTCGGGATTATAGCAGACATATAAGGGTTTTAGTGTGTTTAATATCGAAATCATTAGATATATCTAAATTATTTTAAAGTTTTCTTATGTCATATAGGCTCATTCTTTTTCAAAAATATCTTAGTACACTAATGAAGCAATTTGAAACATACCAAACATAAACCATCTATTTTATCAAATCTCGTTTCTTTATAAGAGTTACGTTATAAATACTCCAATCAACATAATGAAGAAAATAGCTCAACAAAACCATCCAATAATCATGACATCAAAGTTCAATTTAATGCAAAACCAACCTAAATAATTTAAGTGACAATGCTATACAGTTAGCTATACAGTTATAAATAACTACTAGTGCAATTTACTAGTGTAATTTAATTGGACTATGCAACTTACACCATCATGTCATGTCACTATTTTTTTAAATCCTTATAGGTATATTTAAAAAACATAATTAACATTTATATAATTAATTAAATATAAATAAAATTAATATGGTTAAAAATATTTAGTAAAAATATCAATTTTAATAAAAGTATTTGTTAAGATTTATATGTAAATTAAATTTTGTTTAATTTGGGAAGAAACAAAATTGTTTAATTTTTAAAATTAAGACTAAATTGAAACAAAATAAAAATACAAGGACGAAATTGAGACAATAAAAATACAAGAACTACACTAAGACTAATGCAATTATATGTGACATTATTAGTGTCGTACGATACTATCATTGTCATGTGGTACAATGTTAGTTTGATACACGACATTTAAAAAAATAAAAAATAAATATAGTTTGACACAAGACGAAATAATTTTTTTTAAAAACTACGACATATGACACTTTTTTTAAAGGTGTATTAGTATATAACTAATGATAATTACCTAATTGTTTTAATATTTAAAAATTAAAGATCAAATTAAAAAAAATAAGTAAAAGAGTTACTTGAAATTTTTTAGCTTAGGAAACTCAAAAGTATTAAACTTCAAAATATACATTTATTAAATGTGTATTTTAAGGTTTGTTTTAATTAATGACTAAATTATCATTAATTCCTTGGAAAAGTTATGGGTTAGACTGGTATGTATGTAACAAACAGTTACTGAGATCACGGGGCTGCTAGGCACACACTTCGATGTCTTTAAGAATAAGACAGTGTAAGTTTGTTTAATGCTAATTTCATTTTCCAATGCAATCTGTTTGTGTCGGACAACGTGTTTTTGGAAGAGGAAAAAGAGACTTGGTTTAGATTAATACTTTCTATTTATATAGAATGCTTTACTAAGTAATACATGAATAGTTAGAATTATACAAGGCCAGTTTATTTATTTTAGTTTATATGTCAATAAATATGTTTTATAAGTGTAATTTCTCTAAGGCTGTGTTCATATACATTTGAAGATACATACATACATACATATATATATATATATATATATATACACGAAGATTGAAATACACCATAAGACTTTTGTGGGTGTATTTGGGGAAGATGATTTGAGAAGATGATTTGAATGGATTTGTAGTTATTTTTTTGAGTGGATTTGTGGGTAATTGAGAGTGGATTTGGAAGTAAAGTTTATGAGAATTAGTGTAGAATTTGATTGATGTGATAAATTTAAAAAATTAGTGTAATTGGTAGAAACTAAAGATTACCAAAATGCCTCTAGTTATTAAAGTAATATAAAATGTTATTTATTAATGTTATATTTAATTGTAAAATGTTTATAAAGAGACAAAAATTATAAATAATTTATAAAATTAATTTTTAAAAATTATAAAAATTATAATGTAGTAAAATGAATTTATTTTTAAATGTAGTATTTGTTTGTAATATAATTTACTATCAAGTAGTATCAATTTATTTGTTACGGAAGTGAGAATGATTAATTTTAAACAAACAAATAATTAAAGGAAGTTATAATATTACATGTCCTAAAAAAAGTGGCAACATTTAAACATACAAATATATTTGTAATAGTTCATGATGACGTTGCTTCAGTAAGGTATCGTTGCCATGCATTGAAACGATATTGTATTGGCATCCCTATTAGACGTCTTGTATGGGATGGATGCGCACATAAAACGTCGAAGCACTGTCTGAATAAATTATGATCTTCAATGTTCATAGTCCGTAATAAGTTTTCAATTTCTTCTGTAGTTGGATTAGATTATTGAATCCTAGCATTCCAGGGATATTCGACGCTTCATGGCCTGTGTATGTCGTTCAAGAGCAGCACATAATCTTCTTGATTGGTTAATTTGTTTTTGCAGTTCATCAATGATTGGAGAGTCCATCTAATTTGCAGATGAGCAGGCTCACAATAAATAAAACTAGCAAAGCTGATGTGAAAGATAATAACATTGAAAAATAGGTAATGTAATATTTCAAATACATAAGTCAATTTAAGCAAAAAAAATTCATGTAATACATTATCGGAATAAAAATTAACTCAATCATCTAAATGGAGAATAATCAAGTTAACATTCTGATTCAGGTGAGCAAATTGGCGGTTCATGTCGAGGGAAAGGTTTGCCAAGTTATCTTCAATACGTTGAACCCGCACCTGCATTTGTTCCATACCCTGCATTCTGTGTTGTAAGTCTTGTACCCCTTCCCACATTTGAGTCATCATATTAGGATTTGAAAGAGGTGGAGGAGGTTGCACATGGTTGTCATGATGGTCTGGTTGCTCTTCTTCTTCATCATCACCGACATCGTGTTGCCAAACACCGTTGACATTAACAATATTCAACATCTTCAAAGAATTAATTGAAATATGATGTCGGGTCCCAATATGAGTGCTGGCATCGACATCAACATGAACTCCACAATATTGCATGATCTGTGTGATAAGGACACTGTATGGTAGGGGTGTGTCACTGGTCTTGCATTTAAGCATATGCTGCATGATGTGATGAGGCCAATTGATAGCTATATTATTTTTAAGCACCCATATCATAAAGATATCTTCCTGCAATAACTTAGCAAAATTCTCTGGTCGTGGAATCAACATGTGCACAATAACATAATGCAGAAGTCTATCATTAATATTCAAACAACCAACCGTTTTAACACGGTGACCCTGCATTTATGGTATAACCATAGTAGCTAATGCCATCTCCCGGTCATATGGAAAGTCCTCTAGGATATTTGAAAAACACAATTTTTGGTCCTCATACTTCATATTAGCTACATTCAACCAATCAACAGGTTTCAATCTTATTCTTCTCTTGTTTACCTCACTGAGCAAATATCCATTTCCAGAAATCTTCAGATTTGAATAAAAAACTTTGATTAAATCCGGATAGTAGGGTCCCTACAATGTAAGAAATTCGACCACCCCTTGAAATAGAAGATGATTTTGGAAAAATAACCCTGAACCGACAAATGATTCAAAATTCATTATTTTTGGACCAACAATAGTCCTTGTATAGAAATCAGCTGCATAGTTTTCCATTTGATGGTTGTGAGTGAAGAAACGACGTTGATCTAATTGTTCCTCTACAGATGGTCTGACATGGGCTGCATCTTCTACCTCAGTGAGAGTTTCTTTTCCTTTACGACTTTTTGTTGGCCTTTTGGTTGATGATGAGGTCATTTGACAATTTCTTCAACAAAGGAAATGATGAAAACAATAACAAAGTAAGTTATTTGAAATTATTTATATTTGAAAATAATAACAAGGAAGGACAAACCATAACATCGTAACCATAACCATAACTTAAAAATTCAAGATGGATGGAAAATCAATAAGTCATCATTACATCACAGATACATTATTGAATATAATAGTCATACAACTAGTCAGATAAGACTTCCTAACAGTCACCTCCCGAGATCATTTTACATAATTTATTCCACCGCTTGTGTGGTGGAAGTCCCATCAACCTCTTTGTACATGTGGGGTTTCCACATAAGAAATCATAACATTGCTCTAGCAAATTTTCATCAGCAATGTTCATAACACTCAACATTTCATAAATGTCCGCCTCTGTATATGTGTAATTCGGGGTGCGACGAAGGATCTCCGTTCGAGAACGTAGTATTTGATTTCTATCTTTCATTGCTGAGACTTGACGCACGACTGCATCAGAAATTACACCAAAATGTACATTTGATGAGCTTAGGACATTTGCGAAACCATCGAGGCTGGTCGTCAACTTATCAAATTGAGAATCAATTACATCGACCATAGGTGCCTTCCTTTTCGAGCCTCGTGAGGATGAAGTTCCACCGGATGGGACGGAAGGCACAGATTAAGTCTGTCCTGGACTATATTCATCCACAGATGGAGGAGGTGATGGTGGAGTTGGGTCTCTATACCCCGTCCACTCAGGCTGTTCTGGAATGTACTCAATATTTTGATTCAAATCAACACTAACACGAGGCCCAACCCACTGTCGACGTGCTTGACGAGCGATCCGAACACCACTCCCAATAGCTCGATCAGCAGCCCATAACTCCACCATTAAATCGTAGTGTTTCATACTATTAACTCTCCACTTTGCGGCAGTTGGCCTCGACTGAAACAACAAATAGAACAAACACACTAGTTCATATTATGTATTATAAAGATCCACAACATCTTAATATTTTTAAAAATACCTGAATCAGGTCCATCCAAACTTCGTCCTCAACATGAAAGGTCATACTAACCAGGTTCCACGCAAATCCACTCAATCCAGAAAACAGGTCATGTACCTCACGCCATTTATCTTTCAATACTTTCTGACGATTTTTAACATTATTTTTCGTAATTGCGAAATACCCAAAGCTATGAAGATGATCAACTATGTTACTATATGCTTGTGATGTCCAACTTTCGTCAACCCTATTACCGATTCGTGCTTCCTCAATCATAGAGTGTAGAAGACGTGCGTCCATGTCCTCTGCCCACTTCATGAATTCTCTAGTAGGACTAGAGGACTCAATGGCGGCTGCCTTACCTCTGTTCATTTTATACCTATTTCATAAAAATTGTAAGAAGTTAACATTAAACATCCTTTATATATAATTTAACTTGTCATACCCATAACATCAAATACTCATACAACACAATAAAATACAATAACTACGAGTTTTGATAATCTCGCCACATATGATCTGCTATAGAATCCCTGATACTACTACCAATCCTATGGTCCTATTCTCTAACTTGAGATGATGAAACATTATGGTGTTCCCTTTCATTCAACTCATTATCAACTTCATCAAGTAATGAGTCATCGTTATCCACGCCACGAAGGAAGTTGTGTAAGATACAACAAGCTAATATAATGTCTGTCATTGTCTCCAATCCATAGTGTGGTTCAGTGCCACTTGCAATGATAAGGAATCGTTTTTTCAAAACACCAAATGTTCTTTCAATAACATTTCTCAACGATGAATGTCTATGATTAAACAACTCCCGTGGATTTTGTGGTCCTCTACGTGTATATTCTTTAAGGCGATATCTTACACCTCTATATGGAGTTAAAACTGTGCTTTTCAACATAAATCCAGCATCACCGAGGTAGTATTTTCCTATAATTTTGCACATATACACGTAATTAGTCACTACTAAATAAAATCTTCAACATCGCAATGGACACACTAACCTTCGGGGATAACCAACGCATCATCTCGATCAAGAACATTTTTTAAAATTCTTGAATCAGATGCAGTGCCTTCCTACCCAGCAAGAACGTATGTGAATTTCATGTCAAAATCACACGCCGCAAACACATTTTGAGTTGGCCAATCTTTTCTTCCTCGAAATCTCAGAGCTTCACATCTTGGCACATTTACCCGAACATGAGTACCGTCTATGGCCCCTAAACAATCCTAAACATAAAAATAAGAAGTCATCATATTAATCAAAATTTCTTATCATCTTTTGATCAAATAACATCTACAAATATGTTCAAATGAGTACCTTAAAGTACGGGTAAAATCGATTGTTGTTCAAGACATATGGATGAACCTCATTTCCTGAGGGTTGAATTAGAAATTCAGATTCCAAAGTTAAGATAGCATCCAAGACATTGTGAAAGTGTCTGCTAACCGTCGAACCAGATCGATGAAAGAAAAATATGACACTTCGATTCTTAACATTATGGTCAATTATATGAAGATATTGAGCAACTTGTTGCTCCACTGTCGACTGAATGACGTCCTTAATTAACCCAGTTGATCTTAGTCTCTCACAAAGATGAATAAATGCCTCTGGACCCATCCTAATAATGTCGCGGCACCGATTAGTATGCACAAGATATGACATTAATTGCTCCCTACGACGATCTCTGTCTGGTAGGTAATTGCTTACACTACTCGAATCACTGGAGTACATTTTCAAGATACTCAACGCGTGTGCTACAATGCATAACATTATTAGTGCAACCAATGAAGTGGTTATTTGTAATTGTTGACGTATCATTGCGATAATATTGAAGTCTACACTAACCACATCATCATCTATATCTTCGCGGTCCAAATATGATAAATCTATATATTCTTCCATCTAGGTTTACTTAAACAATTACACATACTATAATCAAAATCATGCATTCATATATTCATTAAACATAATTCATATATACATTAATACATTCAACTAACATTATAAATAAACAACAGTAAATAACCTAACAAAACAACAACATTTCATATCTTTATTATCAACTACATACATATACATATAACAAATCAAATTCTTATTTAAAATAATTATACATTCATATATTAAATAACATAGAAATATAAATCAACATAATACATTCCATTCATATATTGAACCCCGTCAAGCTACAAATAACCACCACTGATTCCATGATTCATATATATATATATATATATATTATAGCCAACTTAACTTTAGAACACTTACCTCTTGAAGACCTTCAACACGTATGCACACTTCAAGCTAGATTAAGCAAAAAATTTCCACAAATGACGGGCACTAGGATTTTTCGTCCAATCACGTAACTAATTTGTCCTTATGTAGATGCTACGTTCAATTCTCAATTTACAAAATCACTCTTAAACAAACCTAACCTGCGAACATAAATATATCAGTTGATTAGATAAGAACCTCATTTTTCAATGCTTGCACAAGATTGAAAATAAGTTTGAATGTTACATTTTCAAATGTACCACTTTTCTCCCCTGATGCACCATATTCCCCCACTTTCACAACCAACCACACAACCACGTCTTTCCTACCAATGCAACTGTATAAAAAGTGTACAAAAAGTGGTTAAGAACTCATACTTAAACTATCCAAGTCATGAGCATTTGCTTTCATTTTCAACAAACAAAAACAAAACACCAATACAATACCAAGTACACACAATGATGGTGTTGATGAACCTCCACCACCTTTCGTAGCTCACACCGCTCCACGACGTTGCCAATCTCCACCACCTTCACGCACGTACGTCCACCACGATCACGATACGTCCAACCAGTCAACACTTGCATCACAAACGCACTGTCAGAGGTCATCGTTATTCAGCCACCACCAGCCACTCCTCTGCATGGACTACACATGTTTCACTCCTCATCCGCATTCTCTTGCTTCCTTCTCCACCTTCGTTTCTCATCAGATCGTTGCTTCATTCTCCACCTTCTTATCTCTCATATGGCCTCCACCACCTTCACCACGTCCTCCATAACAGCCTCCACCGAAACCTTCTCATTGCCTACGAAGAAGACCGATTACAATGCTTCTGTTCAGCACACACAACCACTCACCCCTCCCCGTAACCAAATTTGCAAAAATTTTCCTTGCCGTGTAACCGGATACCCCTTTGAGGGAACCAAATACGACTGTAACCGCATAACTTCATACCACTATAACCGCATACGTCTTTGCTGTAACCGATTATGCCACCCTCTTCCTACTGTTCATCGTCTTCTTCGCCTCTCAAACACGCGGATTCATCTTCATCTTCAACCCACAGCTTCTTCATGCCATCAACACGCACAACGTCCTTCTTTTGTAACCGATTAAGCCACCCTATTCCTACTGTTCATCGTCTTCTTCGCCTCTCAAACACGTAGATTCATCTTCATCTTCAACTCGCAGCTTCTTCATGCCATCAACACGCACAACGTCCTTCTTCCTCCCCGTCTACAACCCTGCAAATGAAAACCAACAATATGTGCTTGGAAATACATCACACTATCTTACTAACCTCACCACTTTGTCTTCTTCGTCTCAGCAAAACAACCAACAAGTCTCCCTTCGCACACAGCTTTCAACACTAGCAACCAATATATTATGCTTCTGATCACTCAATAAATAAAATGACCTACCCACTAACAACCACATATATGAAGCCCGTCTTCTGGTCAATGGCGCTTTCATATCCATACTGCACTTTCACTGTGTCTAGCTGCAGGAATCTTTGCTGTTGAATGGCTGTATGAAACAAGGTAACATCAGCTGAGGAAAGCTCAGGAATATTTCTATAAGCACGCCACCACGCCAACCCAAGCACTCTTGTGCATGTACAGTAGTAAAGGTAAAAGCCTGATGTTATCAAATTTTTTAATATTAACCCCTTCAAATTGGTTCTGGTTACTGCACTGTGCTAGGGAATCGGTTGTAAATGGTAAATTGATATACAGGGATGAAATTTAGCAAATAGGACGAGGGCACACATGACTTTTCGCTTACAATCCGCGCAAATCTCTTCCTATACGCGGGTGACGAAAATTCGATGAATCCTCTAAATCCATCATCGCGGATCCCTCATAATCCTCTCAAACGAACATCACACCGTACTGAATTCATCGCTCACAATTTCGCATGAACAGTGTCATCCGTTCATGCGAACACGACATTAGTGACAAAGTATATTATTTTACCTAAGAATTTTTCAAATAAATAAATCTTTAGAGTCTTTTATTTTTTATTTTTATGATGTATGTGTGAGATTAAGGAGTTACATGTGTCATTTCAATGTTTTAAATAATTTTTTATTCAATTATGATGGTTAGAGTATGATCACATTATTAATTTGAGTTTTCTTTGTGAAAATATTACCTTCTTTATGATTAAAAGTGTTTACAAATTAATGAAATTGTGTTTTGTGCTCACAAATCAGGTAAGGAAAGTTAGTTATTTAAAAAGTTTAAATGTGAATTGATGTGAAATTGAATTTTGAACTAAAAATTGATCTATTTTGATGAAAGTGATTTGGTGTTGAATTGCAATGATGAGTATGTATGCTTGAGATGTGTAATATGTTTAAGGTTGCATAATAGCTTTAAAAATGAGTGAGCCTCTTTTAATTGATATTATTTTTTACTTTGAAACCAGAGGTTTTGTTTGTTGATAAGGATTTCTCTATGAAATTTTTTATTGATGAAATTGGTACTTCTTAAACTAAAACAAAGTTATATTATAATCTTATAAACCTTAGTTTGTGAATAGATAGTTTAGGAAAAGTCAATTTGAAGAATTAAAACTTATAAAGGAATTTCAAGTTTTTGATACACCGCGTTAAGCAGCCCTGCAACACTCTTGGACACCACTTGGACAGTGGCCTTGACTTTCGTTGGGCGAGACTCGTATACCAAAGTCAACAAGCTTATAGACTTGTGGGCGCTAGATGCAATTCTCAAATTAAAAACTTAGATTTTCAGGGATGTTCTCACTGGACGCTCTCTTGACTTAGTGGACATATATTTCATATAAACCTCATTTTAAATAATCTTTTTGACTAATTAGATATTCTCATATTTAAATATATTTTCTTAGATTATGTTATAAAAAATTAATATTCTTTCAACCTTGAGGTTTCTCTGATTAAACAATTGGACCATTAATATAAATTTTATAATAAGTGAAAAAGTTGAATTTACCATGGTTTAATATTCACATGTACAATTTTTTTTATCACTTTTAAAAATAAATATATTCTTTTATTCTTCATTAATATTCCAATTTTTAAAAAAATCAAGATTTAAAACCAAAACTATCAGATTTAAAAATTAGTTATGAAAAAAACACAATAATTAATTTTTCTTCTTACATTCATAAAAAAATTACTGTACAAAAACTCATAAAATTAAAAAATAAATATTATATTATGAAAGTAATATTTTACTATCCAATAAAACAAGAGATATATATATATTTTTTCTTATAGAATAAAACAATAAGAAATGGAAGTACAAGGGTGAATTTGCCTTAAATTTTTTTCTTTAAAAACATAAAAAAATAAGATATAAAAAATAAAAAAATCCTAATAATTTAATTTTTTATTGTATTTAATAATAAAGATATATTTTATAAAAATAAAAATAAAAATATACTTAATTTAATTTTATAAATTTCCATTATAATATACAGAATTATAAGACACGTCCGACTCCCATAATGCTCCACCCTGGTAATGGGCAACGTTGGCGTTGCTCTCGGGTTTAAGAACTAATTTTCAAAGTCAGAATCTATGAATACCTAATAATAAACATTTCTAGCCTCAATTTTATAGCCTCCACGACCTACGCCAACAAGCGTACACCAATCTATACGTTTGGATATTTGAAATGGAGAAAAAAAAGTGATTCTCCATCTTCTGATTGATAGGAAATAAAAAATAGAGGAAATCACAATTTTGTAACAACAATGAATAGATAATTTATTAACTTTAAACCAAACATACCCTAAGTCGTTCAACTGACATACAAGGCATCAAAGTCGCTCAAAAAGCTGTATATTTGGATTCTTTAAACATGTTATCAGAGATTTTAATTCTTACATGCAAAATATTTTGTTAAAGAAAAACCAGATTCAGTTCAGTGATTTCTACTCCTTTACTTTAATAGAATGTTATAATTTACTAAATTGGATGTTATAATTTGAAGAAATAGAATATAATAATAAGTTTCGATACTTTATATATAACTTTCACTAAATTCTATATATATTGGATTCAGTTTCATTTTACTCAAATTATGTTGACAAACTTTTATATTTAAAATCATTTAATGTTTCATTTATATAAGTCAAAATCAATGTAATATATGCTTTTAAAATTTATTAAAATATAAACTATTTGCTAAGTTTTAATAAAGTATAACATAAATAGCTACGATAATGTACAATATTATTTGATATTTGAATTGATAAATTTATCTTTTATATAAAATTATAACCATATAACACTTGATACAATTTATGCTTTAATCACTTTTCGAATAAATATAAATTTACAAAATATTTTACTGTTTCGAACCAAACTAGTTGTAGTTATTAAATTCAATTTTTATATACTTTTTTTAGTAGTTTCTTTCTGCCTATGGATAGTGACCATACCACTAATTGTCCTAGTCAAAACAAGACGTGAGAAGGATGATGAATTAGTATACTGTTATATAAAATTACAACATTTTTAAAAAATCAAATCAAATCAGAAATAATTAATAAAAAAATATAACAATCCAATATGATTAATGTTTTCACGATGAGGTTAACATATTATCATATAGTAAATACATACTCTATTACGATTAGATAATGTTTAGAACATAACTGAATATTTTTTAAAATATTTAAAATTAATTTATGTATAAGTTTCTATTCCGAAGTAATAAAAAAGTTAGAGCAAGTCTGTCTTCTTTTTTTTTTAACTTTGTCACAAAGCTGGTGGCTGATTTCGTTAAGAACTTCTTGAATTTATAGACTTATATATAATTTTATTGTATCTAATTTTACATTATTAGACTATATCTTATTTTATTGTATTTTTTTTAAGAAAGTTCTCGTTAGACCAACATGTTAATCCAGTTACACGAGATGAATGAAGGTTGAGAAGCACCTGGTCATGACAATTTATCGTGGGTACGAGTGTTGGGTCTTGGGTTCACAACCGATGAAAGTTGACAACCAATGTATTGTTTCTGTGTCCCTTTCCTCAGAAGAGCGTTGAGAGTCACAAATCACATACAGTGGCCCCAGAAACGAAAATCCAAAACCACAATCTCCCTCCACGCCCTCTCATACCAATTTTCCACTCACCCTCCCAAAAATGCATCTTTCCCAAATCTCCTTAACCATTGCCTATCTCAGCAAGTCACCAATTATGTCTCCCCGTCCACCATTTTATAAGCCACCACCCTCAGCTCAGTTTCACTCACTCACTCACTTCATACCACACCACCTTTCCTCCTTTTCAGGTCTTCATTCTCCCCATATTCTTACTCTTTTTTTCCCTTCTCTCTTCTCCTCATTTCTTTTTGTGGGGTTGGAAGAAGGTTCGGTTTTTTATTTTTGGGCCGGGGAATGCATAAAGTTATTGAATTTAGCTCTATAGTTGTTAACATAGGTAGTGTTGGAATGGGAGAAGAATTTTGTTTCTGGGCTATAATGAATGCAGGTTTATGCTTGGTTTTGTGATGTTATGACATATTTAAAACTAGTAATGCACGCCAGTTTCTGGGCCATTGTAGTACGTTATTTAACTTGCATAAACATTGGAGGTTTCATTTTCTGGGCTAATTTATCGAAACACTTTTATCTTTCTGGTATTAAACAGACGAAAGAGTGCTTAAGTCTATTTTTGTGGAATGGACTTGAAATATTTCATCTACCTTTTCCAACAAGAAAACAAGTTCTTTATCTTCTTGCCCATAATTTTCATTCTACGATCTCAGTTTCCTTCGTCCTTTTTCTTTCTTTCTTTTGGTATATTTTGTCTTTCTTTTTGTGTCTGCATAACGGTCAGTACACGTTTTGAAATGGACATTCGTTCCTCTCTCTTAAAGGTTCTGCACAGTAGTTAATGAAATATATATTTCAGCGAAGTTCTTATTATTCTTTTTGGCCAGCAAAATTTTTTTGGCTTTATGTGAATTATTTATATACCATATTGATTCTTTTACATAGGCGTCTCCGTGAACCTTGTTTTCCATGCACAGGTTTACCTTTTTCTTTTGGTTGGATTTTGCTGAATGGAGAGTGGAAGAATGATCCACTGGTTAAATCTTGTAGCCTGTGTACTGCTACTGCTTAAGGCAGAAGGATCTTTGGTTCCACTGACTTTGGTCGAAAATGCACTGTCGAAAGGAGCTGGTGAGGAATTTTATTTGTCATCTTATGAAACTTTAATACTCCAGTGTCACAATTTTTAGCAATATTTATATAATAGTTGAGAATTGAAGATTAACATGTGGTGCAGTTTGTTTGGATGGAAGTCCCCCGGCTTACCACTTTGATAAGGGAGCTGGAGAAGGGGTTAACAACTGGATTGTCCACATGGAGGTATGTCCCTTTCAGCAACCTGGCACCAAAATTTTTGTTTTACTAACTCATGGAAAAATTCCTTAGTCGTTTTTAGTATTTCTTACATGTGTATTATGTGTAGGAGTACAACACAAATATTTCATCTCTTGTGTAAATCTTAAATGCCATATTTGTTAGTTGTTTTTTTCTTGGTTTTGGACAAACCATGGAAATTTTCCTTTCATGATAATGATGTTCATCACCACAAATTATTTTAGGGAGGAGGATGGTGCAAAGATGCCGACGATTGCCTTGGCCGTAAGGACACTCGCTTAGGTTCATCTAACCAAATGGTTGAGGATCTTTACTTTTCTGGAATTTTAGGCAACGAGCGAGAGTATAATCCTGGTATTGTTGTCCACTAATTTGTGTATATTGCTTCTTCATACTAGTTATGAACTAATTATTTCGCTAAGCTTTTTCATGTATGCTATAAATTTCAGATTTCTACAACTGGAATAGAGTCAAGATTAGGTACTGTGATGGGTCATCGTTCACTGGTGATGTGGAAGAAGTTGATCCAGTAAGTTTTGTAGAATTCAAAGGAATGTGGAATTAAATTCAGAGTAAACTGTTAGGAGGGTTGGTAAATTTTAATTCTTCCAATTTTCTTTCTGATGAGATTTGTGTAATTTGATCTACATATCAGACAAACAAATTGTACTTCAGAGGAGCAAGGATTTTTTCAGCTGTAATGGATGATTTATTAGCAAAAGGAATGGACAAGGCTGAAAATGTACGAGACATTGATGATTTGGCACTTTTTTTCTTCCTCCTGAATGTTTTTTCTTTCACAAATTGAAACTTGAACCTGCAGGCTATTCTCTCCGGCTGTTCAGCTGGAGGATTGACTACCATATTACACTGTGACAATTTTAAATCTCTGTTACCTTCTGGAGCTAATGTAAAATGTGTTCCAGATGCTGGTTTTTTTATCAATGTGTATGATCCTCTAATTTTCTTTTACTTGGTTCTTCCTTACTTTTTATAGTTCCTTAGATCATTAAATGATTTAATGTATTCTACAACAGAGAGGATATCTCAGGAACACGTTTCATTGAAGACTATTACAGTAAAGTTGTGTCGACACATGTAAGTGCCTTTTCTCTTTTAATTATATGAGGAAAAAACTTACTTACATATGCAGTGTCTAACACCAAGACTGCTACTGAAGTTTTCCCACTTTTCATTTGAAAGTTACTTTCTAATGGCTAAAGTTTTCTTAAGCAGAGACTGAGCGGTTTTTATGTATTATTTTAGGGCTCGACAAAGAATTTGCCCTCATCTTGCACTTCAAAACTCAGCCCAGGACTGGTAAGTTTGTGACATGTAGTTTTCCTTTTAGGTTGGCAACTTCTTTGGTGTTACTAATGCTTCTGAATGTCATGTAGTGCTTTTTCCCAGAATATGTGCTATCACATATCAGTACCCCAATCTTCATTGTAAATTCAGCCTATGACTCATGGCAGGTTAGATTACTCTCATGCTCAAGAAGTTTCAGTTTGTTTTCAGATTGTTCTTTTAGAATATATTGTCCATACAATAAACTTCTTAAGCCTTGTTCTATTCTTTCATCAATTGACGGATATATAACAAGATGGTAAAGAAATTATCACAGTATGAGTTAGCTTTTCACAAATTTCTCATTTAAGGATTTTTTTTTTCAGAACTTGAGGATCATAGACTCTATATATGAATCCATAATTCTAAGTGCAGGATTTTTACAGTTTCTTATTTAACTAAGGATGAATTGCTTCAAGCAAAGTAAATTAGTTTAGATCAGAAATTGAGCCAAAATAACTCAGCATAATCTCTTCATATGAATCTTCTGTTTTCAAAAGAGAACACCGAAATCTAAGTGGATGAAAGTATAATCATATTTTCCAACTGAAAATAAGCTTACTAACTCGTGTCAAAGGTGTTCTCATTGGATGTTTTAACCACTTATTGCTCTTTAAAAGTGGAGATATCCTTCTAGTCTTTTTCTTTTTCTGATCCTCAAGATATTGCTTTGATTCAGATTCGGAACATCTTGGCACCTGGCGCTGCTGATCCAAGTGACAGTTGGCATAGCTGCAAGCTTGATTTAAGCAAATGCTCACATGATCAACTAAGTATAGTGCAAGGTGAACAGATTCTGTTCTTAACAACTTCTGTGTAATAAAAAGTGTGTAACACATGAAAGAATTTCACTGTGTTCTAATCAATCCTTGAAAACATTCTAAAATTTGTCATGCCTTTATTATCACCACTTGATGTATGTACTTTGTTCAAAATGAAGAACATTGATATGAAAAAAAAAACTAAAAACATTTAGAATGGTAATTCTCGTTTACATTCTTCTGCCATTTGAGTGAAAGTAAAATCTTGTGATTTTCAGGCTTCAAGAAGGAATTCGAGAAGGCAGTGAGTGTGGTTGGAGACTCTTCATCTAGAGGAATGTTTATAGACTCTTGCTTTGATCACTGTCAAACAGAATCACAGGAAACATGGTTTAAAAGTGACTCACCACATCTTGCCAATACAGTAAGATGCTGCATTATTTTCTTCCATTCGTCGAATATAAGCATTTGTGTGTGTTGTTATTATGATTACTTGCTTCTTTATGCAGTTGAAAAACTAACTTGTATGCATGACATTGTGCAGACAATTGCAAAAGCAGTAGGGGACTGGTTTTATGGTCGAGGTTCTTTCGATCAAATAGATTGCAACTATCCTTGCAACCCCACTTGTCAGAACCTTGTTTCTGATCTAAAAGACCACCCTGGAATATAGATTTCTTCCATCATTCCTATAAACAACTATTAGTTAAATGGTTATTGTATGAGAGTTTACGGTTTCCAAGTTTCATAGTTTGCAAAATAAGAAAAGGCCACCATTACCCTGAGATTGTGCACTGGGTGCCCTCAATCTTTAATGTTGTAATTTCTGTAATCTTAGTCAAATGGCACATTCTGTGCTTTTTTACTTGTGTCTACTTTACTGGTGTTGTAGCAACTCAAGAGAAAAGTATTGAGCGAATAAGATAACAATACTTAGTGAGAAAATTTTATCATGATTGAATTTAACATCTTTGTCAAATGCTGTTACATATTAAATCTGTACTTCATTTATCAATGTTATTATAATCAATAAAATAGAAAAAGTTAAATAAAATATAGTAGAAAAATAGAAACTAATCATTTAACTTTAAACCATTGTATAGGAAAATTCCTTACAACAAAATCTCAAACTATAATTTGTCTTGAGTAAAATATAATTGTTCTTATTGCAATGTTTTACAAGATTCAAAGAAATCAATATGTTAGAGAGGTCCAGAAATGGATTTTTCTTTTCCAAGTAAAGGAGCTTTTGATTTATAGCAAGCATCACAAAGAAAAAGTACAAAAACAAGATTTGAAAATACCTCTTATACAAGGTTATACCGTTTTTTTTTTTATATAATTATACTTTGCTTATGCTCTTCTATTGTGACTTTTATTAAATCCAAAAGTTCGACTACATTCCTAGGCCCGTTGATCCTATTTTCTTTTTCCAATTATTTCTATACGATATATATATATATATATATATATATATATATATATATATATATATATATATATATATATATATATATATATATATATATTATTTACGATGACACGTTTGCTATTGTAATAAACAACTAATAATGATTGGTAGTTTGTCATGTCATTAAACAAAGTTAATAAATATTAAATAGTCTTATTGAGTATTATCAATTACTAATTTTAGGTAATACTACTAATATAGTAATTAATCACTATTATTTTAACGAAGTCATTATTTTTAAAGAAACTATGAATTTGATAATTATGATATATAAGAGATAAGGTTATGGGTTAGAGATTTCACATCCATTATATATAATATATAATGTGAGTTTACAATATATAAGTGTGTAAACTTCACTTTGTAAGTGAATTTAATGGAATTAAATTAGGTTTAAAGTCTACTTAACATGGTCGATTTAGTGAGATTGAAATAGGTTTAAAGTCTACTTCTTAATATAATATAGTATCAGAACATAAGTTAAAATCTATTCTAGCGATATTTGTTATTTGTTGAGCTTATTATTCCATTCATTGTCGGACCACCTATTAGTGTCTAGTTTAATGCTCGAAGTGTATATTCCTTGCCGTAAGATAGTGTGTTGGAGGTCTCACATCAACTAAACATAATATGAGTTTACAATATATAAATGACTACAAATATCAATTTATAAGTTGATTTTATGATGTTGAGTTAGATTTAAAATATATTTCTTAATATGAATATAATTTTTTTGTTAAATCATTACCTTGCCCTATATGAGAAAACATTGAAAGTATTAAGATAATAAAATTTCAAGCATCTAAGATTAAAGAGATTTGGTTTAATCAAAGTGAAATATGTGTTTAACGAGATAGGAAATTTTGATTTTTTTTTCCTAATGAAGTTTTATATTAATATTTTATTAGGTATGGGTTATAAGTTAGAATAGTTCTTTTTAATTTTTAAATTCATTCTAGAAAACTATTTTATAAATTAATAAATATGACTTTCACACGTAATAAAATAATAAAGATATTAACTTTGATTCATGAGAGATCCAATAAATAAATATAGATTTTTTAATCTCCTTGTACCCATCAAGTGTACCAGATCCAATTATACAAGTATGCTTAAACAATTTGAAACAATCATTCCTAAACTTAGAAGAGCATCCAACAACACCAAACTTAGACAAATAAACTAAATTTCAAGTGATACAAGTTCATAAGAAGTACCCATCAAGTCTAAGTGAAATATAGTGTCAAGGATCAAATGATAAGTCCCAATAGCTTCACTCTATACTCCATGAAGACGAACTTCTCATTTGGTTTATGGCTCTGGTTGAAAGGAATCCCTTTCTTTTTTAATCAAGCTTTACACTTTTGATAGTCCTTCTGGAAATGTCCAGACTTGTTGCAGAAAAGACATTTGTCATTTTTCTTCTAGATTTTAGTAGAGGACTCAACGATCTTTAATGATCATTTACAATTTTCATGTTGTTATTATCAACTTTCTTTCAAGCTCATTGATTTTTCACATAATGAAATGATTTTCTAATGTGTTGAGTTCAGTTTCCTCTTAAACTACATAATGTGTAATTCATGTATATTCCATTTGTCTTTCATGGTATTTTAGTTCATTTGGAACATACCATACTTAGACGAGAAAGAGTTAAAAATGAATTGCACAAGAAATTTCTCATCCTTTGTCATTTCAAGAAATTTGAATCTTGTTGTTATGTTTGACATCTTGGTGACATGTCTCTACATGGTATGAGAACATCAAACTTCATGATAGTCAAGATATGTGTCCAATGAGAGACTTATCAACAATTTTGGAAACAGTCTTCCACAAATTTAATAAATTCTTTCACATTCTCATATTTGGGAAGAATATATGAGTAAACTCATTTGCATAAATAACAAACTAAATATATTTAACATGTTTCAAATTTGATATAAAATAGTGTCACATACAAAATTATCTACTATTTTCATCAATTATAAAAGCAATTGATAAACCTTTGAGTAACCAAAAAATGTTTTATAATAATGAACTTCAATTAATTCATAATTCTATGGATAATTGAAATAAAATCATCATTAATTTGAAATGAAATATCTTTAAAATTTTAGGCATTTTACTAACAAAATTTATCATACTTAATTTCAAATAGTTTTGTATTTCTATTAACTATACATAACATTCTCATTAATTTTAATTTAATAATAATAATTAAACATTAATTTCATTTCAATTGAAATCTACAGATACCGGAAGAGGCATTCGCCTTGCCAATTTGAGCAGCAGCATATCTTATTCAGCACCACACATGCACGCAATGGTGAAATTGCCTTTTATTGCTGTAATAACATTAATTGGGTATCCCTACACCTATATTAATTATAATTTTCAGCAACTAAAACAAAGGCTTTAAAATTGATGCCAGTGGAGACCATAACCCAATTATTTCACGGAACAGGTATTTTATTTTCCCATCAACTCATTCAATTTGAATTTGCAATTCAAACCTTGCAATTAAGGCATTTAGTTTTGATAACCAGTTTTGAATTCGCATAATAGGAAATTCCAATTGCATTTATTCACGCCGCTATAGTGATTTACGCATGCACTTTTCAATTAAATTGGATTTCAAGATTTGAAGACACGATCACTGCAGTGACTATACTAACTGCAAAAAGCAGATAACCAATCCATAAATTTTCCCATATGCAAGGAAAACATAAAATTAGGGTTCATATTAATTTCAGAAAATAATTTATAAATTCGTAAAATTGGAGAAAAACTTAATTTGAGAAAACAAAGAAAGAGGAGAATTATAAATTTAACAGCTTTCTAATACTACATATAATTTATTACTTTCCTAATTCATTATGGGAACCTTAAGACCTTAAAACCATATGATTTTCAAACAAAATAAAGTAATAAAGATAATAATCTTAATTCATGAGATCCAATAAAAATATGTTTTTCAATTTTCTTTCTCAATTTATTTCTTGGTCATTCTATTCTTCTCTCGCTGTTTGTTAAAATTTTTACATGTAAAACGTAAAAAATGGTATTTTAGAAGAGAAAGTGGTTTAAAAATATAAGATTCGATTATTTTGATATTAAAGAGTTTTAATATAAATAGTTTCATTATGAACGATTTTTTTAAATTTTAAAACATAAAATCTCTCTAGAAATCACTTTTTTAGAGTTTCTTTTACTTCTTTCTAGGAGTTCTCGTATTTTGTTCGTTTGATTGAAGAATCAAGATCTAATGATTGATCATTATGGTGAACTATTCAATTTGGACCGATTAGTTTTTCACATAGAGTAAATTAGTTTTCTACTCCTCTTTTTGGTCTGTTTTGTCATGAGTCTGTTGTGGATGCATGTCATATTTGAGTCTTCTATAAGGTTGTATGCTAATCAGTGGTTATAATTGTGTACCCTCTGTTATTCATAGGAGCAAATAGAGCTTCCTGGGCGTTGGTAATGTGTTAAGTCTTTTAGAGCGGTTTGGTCATTTATAAGATAAGGAAAACTAATTACCACTTTTTGATGTTGTTGGTGCTTTGATAAACTGTTAATCATTTTAAATTTGATATGATATGAGATTGGTTAAACTGAGTTGACTTAGGTTGAAGGTTCAATAAAGTCAGCTCAAGCTAAAAGCTTAGTTGAGTTGGCTTAAGCTAAAGACTCAACTAAGTTAGTTCAGATTGAAACTTGAGTTGATTTGACCTAGATCAATGTTTGAGACGAGAAACTCTTAGGTCAAAGGTAAGATTTGTTAACATGAACTGAAGGTTGAGATAAATTAATTCAAGTCTTAAAATGAGTCAATTGGATCGAAAATTGAGATGAATTCCTATAAATGAAAAGTTGAGCTAATTTAGTGCAAATCAAAAGTCTAATGGATTCAACGTAAACCAAAGGTTAATTTGATTCAAAATAAGTCAAAAATCAAACTAATTTAACTTATTCCTAAGATCAAATTGATTTAATTGTTATGTTAATACGATGAATGATATTCAAGTAGTTGGAGAATTTTCTTATAAATAATACTGAATTCAAAAGTTGAATAATAATATATTCATACGAATAAAATATTTGTAATGCAATAAATTGATTGATTTTAAGCAGATAAAAAAAATATTTAATGTCTTTTCTTTTCCTAATATTATTAAATTAAAAAAAATGAAATGACTAAAATATGGTTCATAATTTCACATCTTTTGGAATAACATGATAAATAAAAAGGATTTATCAAAATTAGAATGTCAATCAAATAAGCTTATAAATAGAATAAAAATATACATAATCATAAAAACTTGAGAAAAAGTTATATGAAATAAATTATTATATTATAGATTATTTATTTTTTTATGATATCTTCTCATCATATATAATCACATAGTATCTCAAATTAAGGATCATGTTCATAGAACATAGCTTTCACAAGTTTAAAAACATATGAATAAATAAATTTTAATTAATTAAAAATATATAATTTTTACATTAACAGTGCATTTTCATTCAATTCTAAAAACTTTCCCTTCACTTTTATTCTATATTTAGACAGATTTTTTTGTGCAATAAACCTACCACTTCTAAAGTAAAATGACTTTTGTCACAATTTATATATCTATTATTCATATTTTTATTGATTTTATTTTCATACCAACCTTCCAACATAAAACAATCATTCATAAAGACACATGACTAGGAGTTTGGAAGCCATCCATTAGCAAGTGTTTGGTCCCATAGGGGACCTTGACTTTAGAGGAACTTGCTGGGAATTCTAATGTTATGCAATAATCACCCAACTATGGCCTATGTACAAAATTAATTAAATCACATAATGGTTGCTGAGGAAAACTCTGTCATCTCAACACGGTTTAATACACGAAAACAATTACTTTCTTAGAAAAAAAGTTTCATCCTCTCTCCGCAACAACAATCGAGTTGCTTTGTCCCATTCACCCAGCTACTCCCATCACCACCTAAAAATGTAACCTCTACCCTTTCATTTTATCTGTACCAATTTTCTCTTCAATCCTACACAGTCTCAGATACCAATGCAAGTTTAGTTTTACCTCTCTGTAGATCTGACCACGTTGGAATCTCAAGAAAGAAGCCATTTTGAGTTCTGGGTTTTGTGAATTGGTGAACTGGGTTACTGAAAAAGTGGAGACTTGCTGTTGGGTTCATGGGTTCCAATGGTAGCAAAGCCACTCCTTCTTCTCCTTCTTCGTCTTCTTCGTCGGGGAGTTTAAGGAAGGGTCGATCTAAGGGCTTTAGAGTTTTTCCATCTTATTGTCTTGGAACTACTTCTGGTTCTCACGACAGTGATAATGCAGACCAGGTAACTCACTGTTGTCTTTGCTCTTTCTTTACTTTTTTTTTTTCACTTTCCTATGTTTATTTGTTTTCATTTTCTTCTGGTTTATCGACCCCCTCTACCTTTCTACCTACTATAAGCTCCTAACCGATAGGCTTTGAGGCTATTTGGATTGTGAAATGGAGGATTTTAATAGGTTCAAACATCGAAGGATTCAGAGGCTACCTACTTTCCGGTTCTGTTCAATGCTACATGAATTGGATTTAGAAGAACCATCGTTTCGAAACTTTCATGCGTTTTATCTGTTTGGTTTTTTAATTTTTTTTTATTATGCAAAATAACTTTTTATGCACGGGGTGGTGGTGTACTATTCTTGTTTTTACGTTGTTAAATTATTAGTGTTAATGTTTTTGATGCTATTTGTCGTAAGACGCTTTTACTATGCATGGAGTGGTGGTATACTGGTTTTTAATTTGCAATCTTAAAATACTAGTTGTGTTAATGTTGTTGTTATTTGACTTAAAACAGGACCTTCAATTTCACTGTTTTTAATATAAAGTAGTTGGTAACTAGTTTTTTCTGAGGATATCGAATTACTGCTGTTTCTATACCTTAATGATAAAATCTATTATTGAAGAACCTTGCGTCCTTTTTATCCACAAATAGAAAGGAGAATAGGAATTAGGTGAACGTATTCTCGTGGAGCATCGCATCTGGTCTGCAAATAATTTGCAAGAGCTATCTTGATTTTTAAGAAGCGTCAAGACCTGATTTCTTAAAGCTTTAAACATGTCTTGGAAGTAATACTTGGAATGGTTCGATTTTTTCTATTCAAAATCTGATTTCCAGAATAACCATCTTGAATTGAATGTTGACAGCAGTTTTGGTTGATTTGAACATAGTTTTATGGTGCTCGTTAACTGTCTGACCATAATTGTAATTCTTGCTGTAGGCTTGTGATCAGAATAAAGTAAATGGCAGTGATATTACATATGCTAATGGCAATGTAACAAATTCGCATGAGGTGAAAACAGCGTCATTTACAAAGGTTAAAGCTAGTGAAATAACTTGTATGCCTTCTAACATTGACATTCATGAATGGGGAGAAACAAGCATCCCCAACACCTCATCCAGAACTGCTAGCAGCTCTAGCCATAATTCTTCAACCCATTCCTTGAACCCTACAAGTCATTTCCTTTCTCAGCTTAGCCTCATTCCAGGTAGTGTAAGCTTCAGACTTAGCCGAACCACCAGTTTGGGGTCATCAAGGCCTTGTCCTGTTTCTTCTGCAAGTCTCTCAACAATTGACAATGAAGATGAGTGTAATCTCCACCCTAGATCTCCTGGAAGTTCGATTAACAGAAGAGAAGCACTACAAGGCAATGACCTGCTTCATGCATCTGTTTTCAATCAAATACATGTACAATCTCATGAAGATGCTTCTAGTAATTTAAGGTCAAGTGTCCTTACATCAGGTACACTTGGAAACTTGCAGAGAAATCCCACAGATGGAGTTCCCATAAGAGAAGGGCTGGATGTGAACTTATTTTCTCCAAGAATTCAAACAGAGACAGAAATTGATGACACTAGAAATATTGATCAACGAAATGGTGCTCGAGAATCAGTTGAACAGAATGTTCATTTTAGCCGAACTTTAAGTGTTGGAAGACTTCATGACAGAGTTCTTCGTAGAACAACATTTTCAGACCTCACCTTTTTCCCTTTGCAGCAGGAAAGAGAGCTGAGAGATGCTAGCCACCATAGCCAGGATATTGACAGGCAATCGCTGGAGGGAGATTCAAGAGTGTCATCATCTGATCACACGACCGTTAGTTCTTCTACATCTAGCATGTCTAACTCCATGTTTGGTATCCAAGACTACGAGGATGATACTTCACGATTGAGAGAAGATAGGTATCAGGATCTTCTGGAGCATAGGTCCAATTTCCTTGAACGGAGAAGAAGAATGCGGTCCCAGGTTTGTGGATTTTGAACTTTGAGTAACTATTAGTGATTTGATAATGTAGTAACAAACTAACCAGCAAAATTCAGTCTTTTTGTTAAAACAAAAGAAGAAAATCCACAATCCAAACGCGTCAAAGTGATGAAATTGATAATTTATGTTGTTGTTATTAAATCATAAATCTTTAAACAAGCAGAAGGAAAAGTAAGACTCAAGGAAACTTATTTATAAGTATCCATACCCGACATATTTCCTTTACTTATTTGCATGTAATATTATTAAGGTTCGTGCTCTTCAGCGGTTGGGTAGCCGGTTTGAAAATCTTTCTGGACATGATAGATCATGTATCTTGTCTGGTCAACATAGAAATGGGCATTGTACATGCCGAATCAATAATCGAAACACTAATTCAAATGATGATACCGGTGCCAGAGCTAGCATATCAAGAATTGTTATGCTTGCTGAAGCCTTATTTGAGGTAATTTTAATGTTCTATTTAATTACTTCGATTTCAAATGATAATAAACTTAAGCAATTTGAATCTTTTGTACATGTTTGAATTAGGTTCTGGATGAAATTCACCAGCAATCTGTTGTTTTATCTTCCCGGCCATCTGTATCTTGTAGTGGATCTGTTCCTGCGCCTAATGATGTTGTTGATTCCTTGCCTGTCAAGTTATATGAGAAGTTGCACAAGCATCAAGAGGACGGTGCTCAGTAAGTCTTTTAGTTTACCACTACTCGGTGTCTAGTTTTTTCAGTGCGTTTTAGGATTTTCCATTTCTGCTTTTATTCCCTTTTGTATTGGTAATTTTGGTTTTGGAATTTATAGATTCTCTTTAGTATTATTTACAACATAACGTGAGAGAACATAAAAATAATAATTTGCATAACAATTATTAGGCTTAGTTAATTATAATATTTGTTCCTTTATAGTAGTCAATGTGTGATATTATCCCCTAGTCAATGTAATAGAATTGACTATATAATCTAACATAAATGACAATATTCTAATGCAACTGTTAATTTAATGAACTTTCCCAAAACAAAAAAGAAGGTAAAAAAGACTGTCAGAAGGCCACTGGTTTTGGTTACAGTACAGATTTTTGCATGTTAGAAGTTTTACATGACTGGAAGAAAATACTACATGGTACAATGATACCTGGAATTTTGATGCTTAGTTTGTGCAACTTGTTATCACTTTTACAGCATCTGCAAGTATTAGATACTATAGAGGTATATTACATTTTTCAACTCTGCTAATCCGTTTTTTTTTTCACAGATGCTATATATGCCTCGTGGAGTATGAGGATGGAGACAACATGAGAGTACTTCCATGCCATCACGAATTTCATAGAACATGTATAGACAAGTGGCTGAAGCAGATTCACAGGTATGAGAAAATTTGATTGGGTTTTCTGGATCACTCACTATATTGGTAAATTAAAGCTTCAAATTTGTACAAACTACTTCTGTTCCATTTAATCGAGCCAATTTACTGCTGTATTGTATCTATGCATAGATAAATGAGCTCTACAGTTTTTGTGCACAAATAATGGAATGTAATGATGGCAGAAATTAGATATTTGCATATTATGAGCTGGTTAAGATTCTACAATGGCAAAATATAGTAAATGTTGTAGCATCTCATGTTATGAGCCTTAGTATCAGTACAATGTATTATTTAAGTGCCAATTACCATTGGTTACTTTCAGTGGACACTTCTACCTGTTCTATTGTTTCCAAAACATAATTAAGGGTGCAGGTGGATAAATTTGTTCATGAATAAGAGTTTTTTGCAGTTATTAAGAAGTATATCCAAATAAAGAGACTTAGAATGTTTCTGACTTTAATGATATTATGCACAGGGTATGTCCACTTTGTAGAGGAGACATATGCATATCCGATTCAACGCCAACAGAGAACAAGAGTGTGTAGTTGTTGATGAATATCTGTTTTGGAGCATCCACTGTCACTTGCACTTTCTGCTGGCTGCCATTGTCACTGTTCTCAATCATCATTCGCTCCTATAGCTCAATACACATCAAATTCATGGTAGTGATGAAATGAAATGCTTAAGGGTGAGGGGAAAAGATAGATTGAAGAGGTGTAAAAAAGTGGTCACAAAGAAAAGGGACAATCCTCAAATATATATACTTTTAAGAGAAGGGGATAAATTTTTCCAAAACCATGATTTTTAAAAGTTCTATTCACTTAGATTTTAATATAACATTCTTTCTGAATCTCATTTATATAATTCTAAATCGATATGATACATACAGTTTTCAAAGTATACTACAATGTAAATCATTTGATAATATTTGTTATTATTGTCCAATTTTATATAGAGCAGAATTGATATAACTGTACTCTTCAAACCATATTAAAATATAACTCATTTGATCATTTTCTTATTGGTCAATTTTAATAACTGATGATCTGAAATTGTAACATAACTATTGGATTTATATAATTATTTTTTATATAAAATTATTAAATGTGATATTTAATAAAAGTTTTACCCGATTAATTTAACCTCTCTTAAGTGAGTTTTCTTTAATGTTATATTATTTAATATTTTTTTATTCAATCATACTTTCTTATAAATAATTATTAGATTAAAAGTTCTATTCAAGTGGTCCCAGGTTTTCTTAGGAGGTAGAAAGAGAATGCAGATTATTAACCATTTGAGGATCAATAGAAGCAAGGATCAAAGAAGAGATATTGAGGGAAGTAGGAGTAGTTGTATTCTCTTCTATAAATAATACATTCTCAACAACAGTTCTTAATAACAAATTTAATACAATTCTTAATTGATACAGGATAACAACAGAAATTTAATAATACTTAATTATTAGGCAAAGTTTATTTAGCAAATAAAAGGAAACAATTCATAATCATAATAGTGGATCTCTAATCAGATCCAAGCCTGTCGACTGATACATGTGATCATGAAATATCTAAGCTCAAATTGCATAAAATCCTATGATCTTTAACTTGGAAATGATTTAAAAGAAATGTAAGAAAGACGCTCGAATTACCCAAAATTCACTAGAACTATCAAAATCATGCATGAAACTCAATACACAGATACCAGAGCTCGAATAATTTGTCAAATCCAGTAAATTTGACCAACAAGTGTTTTGAAACATCCCTCGTCCTTTAAGTATTCAATTGCTAGCCTAGCCATGAAGAAACTCGGATATACAATCACAATCTACAACTATAATTGTTGTGGACAAGATATAAAATTCCTAGGCAACAAAAGAACCCAAAATTTATAAGGCAAACCTGTCAGTCTGCTTCTTTTAATACCACCTGTATGGTAATAACAGTACTCATCATTTACAAAAGCCACAGTGAGGAATTTTTTAGGAGAATTTTTACAAGTTTCTACCCATGCACCACAATCGACGGCTTGGAGTGGCAGTTATAATGTTGGCACTGGCCTCAGTAGGTGGGAGTTCTATGTCAGAAGTACTGCCACAACTGGAACGACCATGCTGTCCTTCTGTCTCATTCATCTTGTCTATTAAAGAGTGTCTTATACTTGAACCAACCACCCAAGCTTCAGAGAGATTTGTCCCAGGAGAGTGACCTATTGAGATAGGTGAATTGGGATTGCTGAAAGCATCCTCCTGCAATATGTCTCCTATTCTAGACAGTATGCTAAATGCTAAACTTCCAAGAACTCTAGAGTATGCTTCCAATATGGAATGCCCAATATCCTACAAAAAGTTGTTAGAAAGAAGTTAATACTATAAAATTTTTGACATGGAGTTTTTATTTTGTGGGGGAAGAAGAACATATGAACAGTGTTGTGAATAAGTGGATAAAACAGACATGTAAGCATGACTAGGAAACTTTTCCCGCTCAGAATGACTTTGAAATAATTACTATCAAACTTACCTTGCCATATTGAACTTTTGCAGCATCCAGAAATGTTTGAGGAAGGTTTGGATGTCTGGTCTTAAGCAGATTTAGAAGTTTTTCTGCACGTTCCAACAGTAGTTCCATCTTCTCTATACCTGACACAGGGTCCTTCAGGAAGGACCATGAGGTTCGAATCGGAGATTTGCCACTACTTTCCTGTATGATTCTTTCTTTCCATGAAAATGTAGCTGCTTCCAATTTATTAATGGTCTCTAGGATAGCATGTTCAGATTTCAAATTGAGAGCTTTAAGCATTTCTTCTCCAAAAATCGATTCAGCCATCAAAACCTTGTGCAGTTCCTCTCCCAGGCTTGCCTTTCCACTCTAAAACACAAACAGATTTAATTAGAATAAGAGAAACAACAACTGAAAAAGACCAAAAATCATTGTGATTGCTATATTTCTTGATCAAATTGGGTACGGCATTGTTATCATGTTGTTTCCAACCATCTACAATGGAAAGCAGTTTGCTTGAGGCTAGAAGCATAAAACTTCAAACATTCAAAGTTGATTACCTTCAGAAGTGCATCCTTAATTACTGATGGCACGGGTATCTCAAGCAACATGTTATCATTGATTGATTTGGCAGCCTTGAATATTTGATGAACTATCCTTCCCTGATGAAGCAGCCTCTTTCTTTCAACTTCAGAAAGTCCAGTTCTTGGTACTCGTGGTGATGGAAGCCACCATCTTTTGCTCTGTCTTCCAGTCGTGTTCCTCCCTTCTGACCGGCTTCCTTCCTCCGCATACCAAAACTCGGTATTCACCATCGAGTCTAGTGTTTCCTGTGTGAACAGAAGACCACAAAATGTTACAGGCTAATAACACAACACAATGTTTCATGGTCTTAAATGAGAATGAAGAGATGACCTACAATAAGCATTGAGTCCAGTTTCTGAAGTGCTGGAAGATTCATTTGAATGTCTGCACGGGCTTTTGGGGTCATTATCTGTTCAAAGATAATTTCTACCTTATTTTTTCTGTAATGTGATATGTATGAAAATATTCAACCCAGTTCAAAAAAAAGATACCTCAAAGATCCCACCATTGGCACCATTTTGCTTTGCAGGAACTAACTCGACCATATAGTTAGTAGGTAACAACAGCCATCCCATTTCTCTTTGCCATTTGCTCTTCCTTTCTTCAGACAGTGGTTCCAATTTCCACAACTCACCAAAAACCGTCACTGCATATTTTCATCTTACTTTCAAATTTTCTTAAAAAAGTAATTTTGCAAACTACATGTACTTTTTATTTATGAGACCAAAAGATAAGTGTAAAAAAGTGCTCATAAAGTAATTGCAACCTGCAAGGCTTGTGATAGCAGTAGACAGTGCTAAAGCTGTGTTGAGGCCTTTTGATCCTCCTGTAATATCTCCACCAAGCAAAAGCTTTGCAAACTTCTCCTTCATGGCTTCTACATCTGAACTTTGAACGTCAAAGGCAGACTTGTGTTTCAGATAAAAATTCGGAGGGCTTTCTGGGAGTTCCCACTCTTCCAACCCTTGTTCATCTCTTTTCATGGTCAAACATTTTGAAGAGAATGATCCAAAAGCATCTTTACTGGATGAACAGCAACTGGAGTCATCATCATTGAATGAATCAGTTATACATCCATCTCCTCTACTCGTTATGCTTTCATCTCCACAAGAACGATTATCCGAAGGGAAACTCTCAAGGCCATTATATGTCACAACACCTGAAACATTATAAATTCATTTTAATAGCAGTATATACAACATCCAAATCCTCAACACCAAAATGAGAATCTATCAGGGAATGTTAAAAAGGAAAGAATACATCAACAAAGTACCATATGAAGTAATGCAAAACTGGAAACATTTCAATACCATGATTACAGAGAAGCATTTCTAGAATAAAAATGATTTTTTTTTTTCTAAAGATCACTGTTGGTTGATACTGTGAAAATCTGTCTATTTTCTCTACATATTCAAGCAAACACATACTACATCAGAACCATAACTGAACTTACATCGCAACATTTTACAAGACTCACATGCAAGACTCATCATTTACCGTGTATTCCACATTGCATTTTCAGCTAATATTCTATTTTTTTTAAAAGCAAGTTTCAAGTCATGTGAATATTTTTGTTTTGAATATTCAATAATTCTTTTCCTAATATTGGTACCTAACAAATTGAATATTTTGGTTTAAATCTTTTTGTTGTATATGGTAAAATGAAACACAAACTTGTGACACCAGTGAAAAGTTTGTAAGAGATTTATATACATTAATTATCACAATTTAAGTCATTCTTTTATTGAATTGGATAACCAAAGGAAAATTATTTAAGAAATTGAGTGCGAAACTGATGATGAATAGCATGCTGAGAGACAAAAAATTCTGAATGGAAAACAGAGTTCTCGGTGATATGACAGAAAAGTACCCAAAAACTACTTCCAATTCAAATGGGAACAAAATAAAGATAATAATAACAAGAAGGATCAGAGATAAGTGAAACTCAAAAAGGAAAAGAGAATCCCCACACATGGGTCCCATACAAATACAAAGAAAACAGTACAAAGTTATGCTTTGATTTTCATTTTTGTTTTCTGCTACACTAATGTCTGGATCAGGGAGATGTATGCTTTTATTATTTTTGGATGGATTCATTTAATCAATGGATGAATTGTATTTAAGATATTTGTTTAGAGTTTTATATTTCATTAAAGTTTTGTTCTTTAAATTTTTTTAAAATAAATTAAGAGAAGAAAATGTGAATAAATAGTTGAAAAGTAAACTTTACAAACAACTAACGTTTGAGTACGATGACAATGACAATAACACTTTCCTTTTTATTTATCTATCTTTGCTTTAAGAGAAAAAAAAGTAAAAAGAGCTTGTTTTTATTTATGAAGCATGCATGTCACAAGTATTGTTTTGTATGATTGAAGTATGAAATAAGTCTGCTGGTGAAAAAGAAAGTAAAACAATTTTAAGATTATTAATAAGAAGTAATGATACTTTATATGTCGTGATTGGTTCAAAATTAATTCACAATCAATAATAATAATCATAAATATCCACGTAAAATAATCATATGACACTTAAATAATGTAAAAATATTATAAAAAAATATTATCAAATATCATTATTTTAATAAAAATTGATTGACATGTCCATAAAAAAACATGGTATGTTTTAATTATATTCAATTACATTTTTATCATGAAGTTTCGCGTGAATTTAGTCTTTCAGTTTAAGAAACAAAAACATGTTTTAAGTTTATATTAAAGTAAAATCCAGATGCACCATAAATTCAGAATATAAAAAGTAATAAGTCTTTTAATTATTAAAAATAAGTAATTTTTGTATATTGTTTTGAACTTTCAAAATTTAAAATGATATCAACGACTTTAATTTATGCTTACTTTCAGTTTAAATTTTAATTAGTTTATACATGTACATTTATTGTTATAAAAGAAATCATAAATGCTTTATTAAGATAAAAATAATTACATTTATTGATTTCTACGTTACCATCATCATCTCAAATGAAGAAAAACGTACGCAGTGGAGAAAAACGTTAATTTCAAATTCAAATCTCTCTGGGTTTTTTTTTTGTTTGTTATTTAAAACATAAACAAATGTGAGTCAGTCAGTGAATAGAAACACTTAACTTATTAGTTGGTGGTCCTTCTACTTTAAGCAAAAATCACTAATAAAGACCCCAAATTCATATTCAAAAATCATCAAACCTCACACTTGATTTGATTTCGCAGTTGAAACTATGATTAATGATGATATAATAATTCAACTGAATTTGAAGCTAATAATGAAGCCTTTCAAATATAAAAAATGAGAGAAATCCTGAACCAAATAACAAGTAAAGTTTTTGTGAGAGTGAAAAGAAACAGAAGATTACAGAAAGATGATGAAATCACTTACTCTCTGGCACATCAAAATCAATGCTGATCTTGGTTTCCTTCGTGCAGCAACCCAGTCTTTTTCTCAGAACCACCGACATCCTTTTCTCTGTGTGCCTCTCCAAGGTTGTTTCAGAAACTATCAGTGTCCACAATCACCAACATCTCAAGATCATTTTCTTTTTCTTGTACACAAAAATATAAAATAAACCAAAGGGTATTATTATATATACCCACTATTAGTTTATGATCAGTAGTATACGCTAATAAAAAGCAACAAAAAAAAAAGTGAACTTTTTTTTTAAAAAAAAGTACACTGTTTGATAAAAAGTTAAGTTATAGTAAAATGGTCAAAAAGTGCGAGAAAGCAAAGTAAAGGTCTGATGCAGTGCAGCATGTGCAAGGCAGATTCGACCTTTTCAGTTTCAGATATGATTACTTTTTTTTGCGTAGGAACTGTTTTTGTTTTTGTTTTTCCTAAGACTTTAAAACACAAGGTCGGAATTAACAAACAAAAACAATGAAGTTTGCTAAGTTCAAAATCAAAGTTGCAGAATGAAACTCAAGAATAAAAGAAAAGGATGAATCAGAGAGTGGAAGAAGAAAAAACCTGAGCTAGTTGAAATGGAGGATCTTGGAAATGGTGTTTCAAAGCTTGGGTGGCACAATTTAAAGAAGTTAAGGTTTGTGATTGGAAAAAGATAGAGAGAGAGAAAATAGGATTGAATGGAAGAATGAGTAATGGCGTTTGGGTGTGCATTAAATAAGAGAAGAGAAGAATGACTAAGCATAGCATGAAAGTTGAAACAGACGAGAATGAAGTTGAAATAGGTAAGAAGAGAAATAGTGCATCGGGTAACGTAGAGAAGAGCGTCTTCGCTAAAATCTGGACCATTGGATTCTGGGTCTATGTGCCTGATGACGCTCTGATTTGCACGAACGGTCAGGATAATGGGGTGCAGGATTTTATAGTGGGGTCGTGGGGCCCAATGATAGTGCCGCATTAGGATCTGGAAGTTGAAATGAGTCCTGGTGAGAAGGTTTGTATGGGTTTTTTCAAAATGAAAGGAGGTAAGTGTATGCCACGTGGAGGTGGCCCATTTAATAGTTGGGCTGAGATATCAATTCTTGTTATTTCAATTTGCCTTTCCCAATTTGAATTTAAAAATTACGTAAATAAATGCTTTTATCTGTCTCCACAGATCATTAATTGAATTTTCTAGTGCGAATTTAAGAGTTATATTAATGGTTCTTGATTTAAATTTTTTGAAAAAGTTAACGTGTCTTTCTTACTCGGTTTCATTAATTGCAGGGATAAAAGCAATGCGTTTAAAATATGTTGGTATTAAGGATTTTAGAATTATTATTATTACATTTTTTTCAGTTTATGTAAATTACACGGTTTTGAATTTTTACCACCAAAGTGAACGTATATTAATATTTTAAACTCAAAACACGTATTTGGATGACTATGTAAAACGTTGTATTCTATAGGAGTGTCTTGAGTGGAGGTGACTCCAAGAAGAAAGAACCAAATAGTGGTGGACAAAATATATTCAAAGTGTTTTAGAATCATGGTGATGGGAAACAAATCAATGAGACACATAGAACATATATGCTCACCCTTTTGAGAAAAATGTTGCCCGTATATGGAAACGATGAAAAAAATGTTTCAAGTTAAGGGCTTAATATCTTGCATAAACATGTCAATTTGAATCAGAGATGCTTTAGTTCTCACCCACATGACTTGGGATAAAAAAAAAATTACAAGAAGAAAAGGTCTTTTATTGAAAAAATTCAAAAAGATCAAAATATTCACAAAATTTTTGTAAGTCAAAATATAAATTTTTTTTAGAAAAAATATTCATTTTGAATATAATAAAAAATACAATTAATTCTTAATTTATTACAAATTTAAGCACTTTTAATTTATTGTAAGAAGTTTTAATAAACTCATTGTTTGCTTATGTAGGAAAATTATGCAACACTATAGGATGTTGAAATCCTTGACTAGTTAAACATTTTTAACTTTTCCTAGGTGACTAAATATGTTTTTAAAATATATAAGATAGTCAATTAGTTTTGTTGCGTGAAAAATTCTTCTATATCTAAATCTAAATTAAATACGATATCTCAATTTGAAAGTTTAAAATAATAAGTTTATGGATATTTTTACTATATGTTTTTTTTTTCTTTTCTTAATGTATGACTTAAATTATACCAATTATTTATTTATTTTTATTATAATAAAAATAATATATATATATATATATATATATATATATATATAATAACTGTATATTTAGTAATTATAAAAAAAAAACTTTAGTGTGAATTTTATTAAAATTAATCCAATATTCTCACATTTTGGTTAGACTCCATGTTTTTTTACGTCATATTGAGATTTTATTACAATATATTAGGTACGATTTTATTGAATGTTATAAGTTTTCTTCTTAAGACATTGATAAAAATAAATAAATTATAGTTAATAAGAGTATTAAATTATATAGGTTTAATTGCTTCCTTTGTCCCCAGTTTGGTTGAATTGTGTCAAATTCATCCTCATTTTTAAAAAAGTTTCATTGTCGTCCTCACGTGGTGTAAAAGTGTCAATTGAATCCAAACATAGAAAAAATTTGTGTCAAAGTAGTCATCTCCGTTAAATACACACTAACGGTGTTAAGTGGTTGATTATTTGGCATTAGAAAATTAAAACGTGGCAAATGAGTCACAGTAGTGGTAATGACGTGTCAATGACGTGGCATACGGCAATGAAACTTTCAAATCTTCCTCATTCTTCCAGTTCAGAAAGACATGAGACTCTCTATTCTTTCAGCTAGGAACTCCGACGAAGGATCGTCTCCCTGCGCGCATACGGCTGCCCCCACCAAACCGACCACCGCGAAGAGGCCCTCCGCCTGGTCCATGACGTCACCGGCGACCCCAAGCGCCACCAGGATCGCGGCTGGCCGCGGTGTCAGGTCCTCTCTCCTGCCCCCTTTCCGCGCGATAGAGGAGAAACTCTTTCAGTCCGACATCGGCCTCCGCTTGGGCACGTCCAGCCACCGGAGGCAGCGTTCAGGCCCTTCTCACCCTCCGATTCGGCGCGAGTTCTCTTCCTTCTCCATCGAACACCGCCAGTGCCACGAAACGCGGCCAAGGTCGCCGCCAGTTACCGAACCCCGAACACCACCTCTGAGGCAACGAGCGAAACCCTACCGTCGACGAAGCTAGTCACCATCGTTCTCGCCGGAGTTCATTTCGTCATCGACGCCACCGATGACGCCTCTCCCTCTCTTTTCTATCCTTTTTATTTACTGGTTGGTTTGGGATTTGGTTCTTGGAATGGTTGATGGATGATCCAGTGAGAAAAATGGGGATGAATTTGACGAATTCTAGAACGGAAAGGGTGGAAATCCGAGAGGGGCTGATCACGGGTGTTGGAGATGAAGGCCCCTGTTGGAGATGAAGGCCCATGAGGTAAGGAAGAAGATGAGGGTGATGAGCAGAGGGGTCAGTGCCACGAAGGGGTGAAGATTGATGATGGTCGTTGGCCGTATGCCACGTCATTGACACGTCATTACCACTACTGTGACTCATTTGCCACGTTTTAATTTTCTAATGCCAAATAATCAGCCACTTAACACTGTTAGTGTGTATTTAACGGAGATGACTACTTTGACACAAATTTTTTCTATGTTTGGATTCAATTGACACTTTTACACCACGTGAGGACGACAATGAAACTTTTTTAAAAATGAGGATGAATTTGACACAATTCAACCAAACTGGGGACAAAGGAAGCAATTAAACCAATTATATATTATATATTTTATTAATAACATAAAAATAAATAAGACATAAAAATAATAATTTAAATATAATAAAATTACAACATATTAAACTATCTAATAAAATATATAATTTTATAAATGATATTATTTTTAAAAGAGTTCATTAAAATTTTATAATAGAGTAATCTGACCCTAACCTACTTCATATTGAACTTTGGGGGAGTTTTTTTTTCTCACATGAAAGAGTCTTTCAAAAGAAAACTTTTTCAAATATAAATTAAGACTAACTCATAGATCATGGGACAAATTAACACCTCTAATATTCTATATTTAATATTTGAAGGGTTGTGTTTCACATGGTAAGATGGTTCGGTGGTTAAGCTTTTGGACAAAAGTAAAACATCTTTTGCATTATATTGGGAAAAAACCTAGAAATGTATAAAGCATAAAGAAATGTTAGCCCAAACCTAGAGAAGGCATAGATCCCCTTCGTGGTGATTGGTTGGTGTTTTGAAGGAAGAAACGTAAAATTAGAAACTACTTGGAGAGGAAAGTCAATCATGTTTAATTCTAATCAAAACAAGAACAATTGAATAACAATATAAAGAAAAATAGGTGAGAGTTATGGTAATAAAAATACAACACAATTTCATACCTAGGTTGTTTATTCGTCGGGATAGATGTCAAACTACAAAACTTCAGCATTGAAGATATTTGATGCACTGATGATGATTTTCCTAACAAGTAACGTAATTTTCCAAGATGTTTTTCTAATCATAATCTTGCTATCTTGTAGCTTCATCTTGCATAGTATTATATTAATCCAATAAATAATACCATGCATTGGAAGATATCATTCGTTGTGTTTTCCTCCCTACGTCACTCCAAGAAATTCAAAGGTATACCACTAAGATGTGGTCTTTCATTTTGCTAAATATTGACCGAGACTTCTTTTAGTTTTTTTAAAAGTTATTATCTTTTGAAAATGTTTAACTATTTTAGAAAGTAATTTACATGGTTTTGATTTAGAACTAAGTACATGTCTAATCAAAAGTAATATTTTGTGTATTATTATTTTTTATTTCTTCATAGTTATTAATGTCTCATCCAACATGTCTTCGTTACTCACATTAAAATACTATTCACCTTATCGTCAAGTTATACACTTATTTTATTAGAAAAATATTCTTAAAAGGAATTCAAATTAGAAAAAGATTCTTAAAAGGAATTCAAATGAGAGAAACTAAGAAACACAATGAGTTAAAGAGGAACTATAATTTTATAAAAGAGAATAAGAAGAGATTGAGTAGAATAAAACACCACTTTATATATGGAGGGCAGGAAGTGGCGCTTTCTTCACCGAGGAACAATATATTATTCATTGGATCAACACTTTCCTGTTTAGTTTCTTGCTTTGTCAGTAGTTTTGTGGTTCAGGTGTGAAAGTAGAGATGAAGATAAACATGCTTGAATTCGATGTATCTAAAGGTCTTAAACTCTCAATGGTGATGGATTGCTCATGAAAAAAAATGAAAGAAAGAGTTTAAACATTGAAAATAAGATTTGGACAAGAAATTTGTCACTTTTTTATTGCAGTTGTACGTTAGTAATATATATTTAATTTATCGACAGAAAAATACGTTGAATAAATGAAATATACATTATTAATAAATTTACTTAATTTTCTTTTATTAATCATAAATTTATCAATAATTAAAATTTTAAAATTCATCAATAATAAAATTCGTTGATAATTTAAATTTCTAACAAATTATTCTTGTCGGTAAAATTATTTTTAATAATTTAAAATTTTTTTTATTAAAAACAGATAAAATTAACAATGATTCCACAAATAAAAGAATTAAATGAAAATTTATAATATTTCATAGGAATACAGTATGAAAAAATGAAAAGGAATAACAAAATTGATATAATGAAATCAAGATTTTTTAAAAAGTAATAATAATAATTATATATCACAAATAGATTTCATTCTTTTATCATATCTTTGGAAAAGTTTTTTTATTTCTTTTTCCAACTCCTTATAACTAATTATTTAGAATTAGAAAATTTTTAATTTTGTTTAAAAGTTAAGTATTTGAAGTTCTTCAGTTTTCTTTGAAATTAATATATATATTTTTCATATCTTCTATTAATTTTAGTCTTACTAAAGATATTATCAACTCAACTTCTATTAAGATGTTATCTACTTGGTCAAGATTAAAGCAGTATTGATCGAATGTGCATTTTTCATGAAAGTTTTCGTAGTTATTTTTCAATCATTATAACAATATTTTCTTTTTTGGCAGATACAAGTTAGTGTTATTTCTCAACGGATATTAATTAGGACGGTTTTCTTATCAACATTAACAATGATTCTGAACAATGTCAAATGCAATTTTTTTCAACTTAACATCAATACATTATATTAATTGATGTCCATCACAATTGTCTTAAATCGACATTGATTAGAACTTAAATCAAAATTATTTCTAGATTAACATCGATCCGGTCACTTCTTAACTATATTCACAAACATTTTGATTGAGGTCCATAAAATTATTTTTCAACTAATAGAAATTAAATTTTCTACACAATGTTAATATAAATTACTTTTTAAATAACATTGCGAAAATTGTTTAGGTCAATAATTACATTAAACTAACTTAAGACAACTATTAAAAAAAATCCTAAAAATGACACGTTATTTTATTCAATAATGCGCATGAACCTCTAATAAAAAGATTTATTGCTCTTTTTATTACTTTTTTGGTCATTATGCACTAGTAATTGAATATTCTGGTAGCTTTAAACTAGTATTGGGTAAGGTTTTCTTGGGATGTGACCCTGACACTTCACAGTGTGTTACACAAATTGTAGCATTTTATATAAAAACTAAAAAGTGTTATGAGAGGAGCAATACGTAGAAACTTAACAACTAAGACAGTATAAAATGTGTAGAAAATACAAGGCTCGAGGGAAAGGCTTCCTTAGAAAAGGGACCAAAAGAAAAAATAAATATTTAAACTATTCAACAACTTTTTATATTGGATGAATGTTAGGCTTTTTTTTTTCTGGTTTCTTCCATTCTCTTTCTTGACGATGATTTCAATTTCCATCTACAATATTTGCTTGAAATCAGCACTTATAAACCTAAACAAAGGTATAATTAAATCCAAAATCTGTCCATTCTGCAAATCATCTCTACTTTGAACCAACAAAGAAAAACAACAAAAACAAAGTAAATTTGATAAACATGTTCTATATCTATACACAGATGATTGATTTAATTCAGTGAACTAAGTTTTCTAAACAGTAACAATATAGATGCATACTGAGTTAAGCATCTGCAAAAACCAAGACTCAAAATATTAAGAATTTCATTAGCTGAAAAATCTACATTTATTGCTAAGAAAGTGAAGGAAATATGAAAAAGCAGTAACTAAGAATCAATGAGATTTGGAGGTGCAGCGGGAGGGTATGTAAGTCCCATTCAAAGGTCGGAACTTGAGGTCACAATCTAGATGGCACAAGTACTTAACAGAGCCTAAAGGTCCTACCTTCCACTGTGTTCTTGCAGCGCCTGTGAAATCAAACTCAATCTCATTCTTTTTCCACGCATCACCCACTCGCTCCATCTGATCAGGACTCAAGGGTATGGATGATGACTGAACAACGTAGCTGAGGTCCTTTGAGCTGTTCTTTGGCACCTCAAAAGGGTCTGCAACAAGCACAGGCTATGTCCTGCCCTTGGTAGCTGACGTTGAAGGTGATGTCAGAGAAGCTTGCATGAGCCCTGGCATTCCCATTCTTTGCAGTCACAACAATGGTGAGTTGGGTTTGGAGCAAACCGGCATAGTCATTTCTAAGAAGGTCAAGGTGAGCATTGTTCACACTTATCACAGGCACTCTGGGGTGGATCACCATGTACCCAATGAACACTGCAATGCCTACAACTACCACTGCCACTGCTATCACGGTGCAGATAATCGCCACCAGCCACACCAAAGGGTTGGTCCGCCCATTTGCACCCATCACCAGTTTCCCCTTGAACTTCGGCATGGTTTTCGCCATGGAGAAACAGCATGAACAGACGAAGGACTAAAAATGGTTTTTGCTGCAGTGAGTGAAGAAGTAGATTATAGTTGTTTTAACTCTATTTTGATTCAAGGTTGGTATCTTCTTTTCCTCCCTTGAAAGCATTAGATCTAGTGCATTTATGGCATAAGCTTCTCCACCACTATGAATCATAGCTGCTATTTGGTTTTCAAAAAGGTGAAAATACCAAACTTGCAGTGCTAAATCCTACCCGATTATTCTTTTCTACTGTTTTGTACAGACCAAATTCTCTCCTTTGTTTGTGCACCTCCAAACATGCATCAATTTCACACTAAGGCTGAATCTAACAAGTTCTTTAACCATTTTAATATCTTTTAACTAAAATAAACTTGTTTGTGGAACTTATATTCATGTTTTTGAGAAATTATTATTTTCTACACACAAAATTTTTATATTATTTAATATTATCATTTCTTATTTTTTTATATTAAACGAATATCAAAATATTTGTTACATATGAATATTTATTATTTACAAATATCAATTATTTATCGCGATTTTTTACGCAGATACGATATTTTTATCGCTTTTAATTTAATTCACGGTTAACAATCCTTTATTATATTTTTATCATTTTTATTGTTATGATTATTTAATATATAAAATATAGTTTGAGAATGAATTTTTTCAAATATTAGAGTTTATTCAATAAATAATTTGAATGTTTAATTTATTTGTTTACCAAATAATTTCATATTTTAATTTCAATAATTATTTTTATAATAATATAGTTGAATACTTTGATTACATTGTTATAAAATAATGGGTCAAGTATATTTACTTCGATTGCACTCCATAAATATATAAAATAAAGGGTTAAATATGTTTTTGATCCCTGAAAATTGGAATTAGTCCCTCTTCAAAACTTTTGACTAATTTAGTCCCCAAACTTTAGAAATATGTGAATTTAGTCCTTTTAACCAAAATTTGTTAACTTTATTTGATGTTTCAAACACATTTCTCAATTAACATTGAAGCAAAAATGTGTCAAATGCTATAAACAACTCAAATGCTATCATGAAACTCACTTAAAACATCAAATAAACCTAACAAAATTTAGTTAAAAGGACTAAATTCACACATTTTTAAAGTTTGGGGACTAAATTAGGCCAAAGTTTTGAACAGGGACTAATTCCAAATTTCACTAAAAGTTAAGGGATCAAAAACATACTTAACCCTAAAATAAATTAAAAAATAAAACATAATAAAGCGAAATTAATTTTTTTAATTTATTAATATATTTATTAACTCATTTTTAACTCAAATCATAATAAAACAATCTATACAAGTAGATTTAGCCCACTTTAACATGTCTAAAAGGAAGTCGCATTTGCATTATTTATACCCCTTCATGTAAAGAAAGTTTATTTTTATTGTGTATAAATTACAACGACAACATTTTACTCTTAAAGATATCATTTTCTAAAAAAGGTACAACAAAAGAAATGGGATGTGAACTTAATATTTAAGGATGAGAAGACTTTATCATTTATATAACTTTTTTTTTTAAATTTATCAATTTCAATAAATGTAAACGAAAACGGCACCTACAAAGAACATAAAAGATCTGTGATATGATAAGAAATAAACCCCGAAGGATGGCTATCTTATATCCATCTTTTTGGGATTTACCACAATTTGATTAATGCTACTTTCCTATCAATATTTTTCTTATTGTAACAGAGAAAGCATGTTTATTTATGTATGATTAGAAGTGTTAAAACGGTGAACTCATAACCTGCCAGCAAAAATAAAACATTATTCAAATGAGTTAATTGCTTAATTTATTTTATTTTCTAATTACATAAGTTAATATTTTTATTTTCACTTATTATTTTCATAATAATGAAATAAATAATACTTTAATTATAATGCTATAAATAGATGAGTGAATCAATCTATTTTGAAAGTGTTTCATTAAATATATAAAATAAATTAAAAAAATATATAAAAACTTTAACTAAGTCAATTATCTAACCCACCTCACCCACGGATTTATAGTGAATCTCACCAAAAAGTAAATGAGATTAAGTTAACCTATTTTTAATTCAACTGATTCACTTTTGACACCTTATTTTATGACATAGAAAGATCGACATTAACATGTCGTCAAGCCACAAGAATCCAACAATTCATTGTTGGCGGATAGTTATTTTATACCCAGTCGTAAAAAGTACAAGGTCTTTCGAATGATACATGTTTCTCACATATTTAGAAGAAAAACTAAACAATTTTTCAAACAGAACAAGCGGTCTTAAAAGTAGAGATTATGCATCAAAACAACAACAATCAAATGCGATAACTATTTCTTTTTTAGCAAAATGCAGTAACCTTCTTTTAATGGTAAACTGTTATCCTAACAACCAATAACATCCTATAGTTGGTAACAATAGTAAATATATAAATTATTTACACAGTTCTCTGTATCAAAGAAGTGCTTCTGTTAGGTATAACGAATACAATTGTCATCTTAAGCTGTGCTTCGTTTTGCTAATAATTGATATCTCTACTAATGTAAACAAAAATATACCAGAATAACAATTGATTTAAGTTTGAGCTATGCTTCAACCATTTGTAATAAATTTTAAAGCATATATATAATATTTATACAAAGTTTACATGTCACCATGTGACAAGGAACATCTGTAAGTACAAGTGAAAGTAATATACAGAAGCACTCACCACCAGGTGTTGGTAAGGATCCGGGGACACTTTCCTGAGCAGCTTATGTTTGATAACCATCCATCTTGGTCAGCTATTTATAAGTAGGCAGCAGAAGCCCATGCTAAATCTTGTGGCAAGCCCTGGCCTAGAAATTATAGTCTTCCCTTTCACAAATCTTTTCCCATCCAAAAAACAATAAAGACCAATAACATATTTCCCCTTCTGTGCGTGCATACAGTAAATGAGCTAAATGTGAGGAAAAGATGAACCATAGATTGCAGACAGTAATCATAAAAGAAATTATCAACACAATATACTCTCAATTTGTAGCAGGTTACTAGCACGCTCTACATTAGATGAGTCAAGAGTGTTTATGAATTCCGAGATCCCAGAATTATTTGGTTTAACTATATGGACCTTCTTTCAATAAAGGAGTAAATTTCAATCACATTAAATTCTAAAATATCTCCCTCAATTTTACCAAATCTATGGACAATTTGCATCAAACATATCAGCCTTTTTTAAGCATTACGGCATATTTGGGAGATGAATGAACCAAGCAAAGTAAAAATACGGAGGAAGTGGACTAAAAAATGAATATAGGATGTTAGCACTCAGCAATATGCACAATATCCCTCTATGAAGATCCACAATCTTGTCACCTCATTGGCATAGAATACAATCTCATTCCTCAAAACCTAGAATAAAAAGGATGAACATATTAATTAAAAGGAAGAACAGAGCTTTCCCTGGGTTCTTTGATGATCAAGCCATCGCTAGAACAAGGAATGAGAAATAGCAAAAGAGGACGAGTGAGGGAATAATCCATGAATTTTGATTCAGAAGTACCTAGATTCTGTGAATGAGAGCCCAGGAGGAGGAGGGGAAGAGGGCAGATTATGATCCAAATAAACATACCCAATAGTTAACTATCACATGACTACAGAAAATCCTTCAATGATGCACATACTGTAAAAAGAATAGTTGAGCAAGGTGTATCTCTTTGGAATTGTCAATCAAGCGGCCTCAAAAGTAGAAAACCCCATGACCAACTAACAATGTTCAGAGAATTCTTTTAAAAAATCATATTTGAAACAATTTAATTGCATGAAACAGCCAAGAAAAAAATAAAAAATGAAAACCGTCGTAATGGCCCATACCACCCCTAAGATAATTTTATCATTCAACTCTCTCCACTTCGGGTCTTTGTGGTCCGAGTGTTTTAGATTCCGGTTGTCGACACAGTTGTAGAAACCATGAAAACTTTGATCTTGCGACCACAATTCTAGTACCATGAATCCCCACTTACACCAACAAGGCAATGCTATCAATAACATATGCACAAAAATCTAATAGAGTATAAGCACGAGGCACTTGCATCAAAGCACTGATGATAAATGTCCACGTAAGGAAACTTAATCTGCAGGTTTGCTCTAAGCAAGCATGCGCAACTTTCATGAAAGCCCACGAAAACTGCCCTCCTACAAAAAATACGAAAAACAAATTGAAGAGAAAATGCTAGGACTGGGTTGACAATCATAAACCGATAGTCAAACGCAAATAGTTACATGAAAGTCATAATAATAATTTTTTATAATGATTATGATTATTCTATCATGACTTCTTAATTTAGAAAAAACAGCCCCAAATCCCATATAATTCACGAACCCCTTGGTTCATCGTAGGTAGCCGAGTGTGATCAGCCTAATATTATCATAATCATTTTAATATAAGGAGAATAAAAGGAATTATACAGAAAGACAGCATAGACAACTAATTATCCACAAGGAAAGGCTACCATGGAGTGAAAACAATGAAACTCATAGAACACTGCTCGAAAGAAAGGTAAAGCTAACTGAGACTTTCAAGAACAAGCAAAACATGCCTGTCTCCAAGACCAAAAATTGAGTGTTAAATTTAAGCATATACAAGCAAATATCTAACAGATTAAAGAAGGGACTGAGAAAATCTATAAAAACTAATTAATACATCGAAATCAATAGTTTTTTCTATAGATTAATTTTCTTGATTTATGTAGCCAATCACGCCTAGTAGGAACAAGTTTTGTAGCTGTTGTATTGACATAGAATGCAATTACATTCCACAAACACTAGTATAAAAAGGAAGAACTTTTTAATGTAAAGGAAACAACAGTCGTTTGCAGGGTTCTTTATTGATAAGCCATGCCTAGAGAAAGGAATGAGATTAGCCTATGCAGGAAGTGAAAAAGAGAATATCCCATGATTATTCTATGCATGATTATTCTATAGCAAAGGAAGGGGGTTTGGGCAGGACAGGAGCAGCTTGTTTTGCAACTGAACATACCCACAGTTCGACTTCCATACAAACCTTTGAAAGAACTGAATAAGAAAAAACAATAAAATGGTAAAAGTGGTACGGATTAATTCATCACCGTAAACAATGACTATCATTGGGACCTTAAGTGCATACAAGGTGGGTATTTCCCTCCAAACATGATTTATTCCATACGAAAAGTGGTATCACTAGGATTTGAACCCTGAATCACTTGGTTAAAGGACACGAGTCACTACCACTTGTGCCAACCAATGTGGTTTCTCACAATCTTTACTTATGCATGTACGAAGAATGTTTGTGAATGTTGAAGTTAAGGGGACACCGAAAGAAAAATATGGGGTAGCAGCAATAAAATTTTACGATAAATGAGAGTGGTCACACAAGAAAGGACAACATACAAAACGATTAATTAATAATACAAGGATTTATTGGTGTGGTACCAATTGAGAAAAGGATGATAAAAATTCAAATAAGGTAGTTTGAATATGGGAAAAATGTCACTGGCAACACCACTAAGGAATAGTTGCATGGTCTTTGGTGATTAAAAGAGAGAGAGAAAGACCAAAATAAAACATTGATAAAATTGTCAAGAGCAGCCCCATGATGACCAACATTCCTGAGAATTTGGCCTTTACCAACCCAGTAAGAACACGTGAATCCATACAACTGACTTCATTTAGTAGATAAGGAATGTCTATCTAAGTGAGCGAATCTCCAACATTAGAAAATAAATTATAATCATAAATTATCAAAAACCACATTATACACTCAATATCAAGAGAAAAGATAACTTGTCAATTATATATGGATATAAACAGAATTAAGAGTACGGATGATCTTGTTTTTTAAAATATTTGGAGACTTGCCAAGTGAGGTTTATGATCCCTGTTCCCATATCTCTATACTGTGGAGAACTTTTGCTCCTCTTCCCCATCTCCCACAGGGTAACAATCCATAAGCTTTAAGGCCTCTAATGTGATGACAGAAAATTGACATGCAAATACATAGATAGTAAAATAACCATGTAGAAACATGAAACAAGGAAACTCAATGTGAAACTTTGTCATAAGATGCATGATTTTAATGAAAAGGCCAACAAGAACAGCCTGCACCAGAAATGTGAACCAAAACATGGAGAGGCAAGCCAAGTGAAAATATTTACAGAGAGCATTTAAGTTCTACCAAATATTATATATTATGAGCACCCCGTCATGAAAATTAACTCTAGAAATTTGCATGCAAACCGCCGATGGTTCATGATTTATTAATAAGTTGATCCTAAACTGCAGTATGACAAGCTCAAAAACAGATATTTAAAATAAGTGGAAGAAAAGGAATTAGCCAAGAAATATAACTACTACCACAAAGATTATCACAGGGAAAGGCAATCATGGAGTGAATATGATAATAGTTGCAGAACACCACTTTAGCCATCAAAGACAGTCAAGAACAAGTATAACCTGCCTGTCTTTGGCAACAAAGGTTGAAAAGCAACTAATTTTTAGATTACAACTGGACATGAGCTTTCCACTTCCTAAAAATACTATCATATTTGTCTCTTGCACTTCTACCTTCTTTATAGAAGGCATCCTTCAGGAAAGTCATTGTAGATTCATACACCTTGATCCTTCTATAAAGCACATCCTCAGCCAACCTCTTAACCTCCGAGAATCTACTCAAGTTACAAAGTCCAACTAGCATGGCATTCGCACTCTCATCAAGCGGCTTGACACGATTCTCAACAACATAACTCCAAATTTCATGCGCTGCTTCGGGATCATCACATTCAAACAACATTGCAATGGCGGCAGCGCAGTTAGGGCCGGAAGGGGGCCACTCATTCTTGATCATCTCGGCGAAGAACCTCCCCGTCTCACGCGCCTTCTTGTTCTTCACCAAGCACTCAAAGATCATGTTGTAGGTAAGGGAGTCCGGAAAAGCGCCATGGAAAGCCATCTCATCGAGCAGGCGAATGGCGTGATCAATAGCAACATTGTTGCAGAGCAACCCAATCATGGCATTATACATGATCAAATTAGGCACTAACTCGCCACTGACCATCACATCCCACATAGGGATAGCGTGATGGGCGTCGTTTCGCTTGACAAGAGCGTCAAGCGCGTTGGTAAAGAATTTCAAACCTGGGAAGCAACCATGGTCCTTCATAGCCTGAAGGAACCTGACAACATCATCCATGAGGTCAGCGCTAAAGAGGGTCATCAAAAACGCGTCGTAGGCAGCAACATTGTCCTTGTTCCAGCCAATTTGAGCCACCATATCACCAAACGTGATCTTAGCTTTAGCAGCATTGCCTTCCTTTTGCCACCCTTCGAGAAGAATGGCAAAGGTGTCGCCGTCAGGCGACACCTTCGCCTTGATGCTCTCGAGAAACTCGACGCCCACGGATGTTTGGTTGTCCTCGCAGCAAATGGCGCTGAGGAGCGAGTTAACGGCCACCACGTCCTGCTTGACGCCGTACCTGTCCATGACGTCGAAGCTCATGACGGCCTCGTTAAACCTACCGGCAGCGGAGTAGCTATGGAAGACGGAAGCGAAGGTGGAGAGAGAAAGTTTCTCTTCCTGTTTCATAGACCTGACGGCATCCCACATGGGCTCGAAAAGCTGGTTTTTACCCAGCAGGTCGACCATCAAGTTCCAGGTATGAGCCGGGTGCTTTTTGCCTCGCCCGGCCCACCGGAAGAACTTGACGGCGGAGGAAGGGTAGTTGTAAGAGAGTTTGAGGACCTCTTTGACGAGGTCCTCCTCGGGATCGATTCCCGAGGAGGAGAGGGCGGTTTCGATGTCGTGAGGGGAGGCGCGTGTGAGGATGTCACAAAGGGCACGAGCGGAAGACGAGACGTTGGGCGCGTCGAGGTGGGAGGGAAATTGGTTGGGTTTGGGAATTGGGGATGGTTGAGGTTTGTTAGGGTTTATGGATGCGTACTTTAACCCCGTCGACCTTGCGGGGTTTTCAGCCACTGCCTCCATTTTACGATTCATGGATCAATGGGTCCGGTGAGGCGCATCGGAAGGGCTCTTCAAGAATGCTTGAATTTTGCGTTGAAACGGTGGAAGCAGTGGCTTGGGTTGACGAAGGAAATTGGAAGGAGTGGATAGAAAAATGGGAATTGGAGATTCGTTGTGAAGAAGGGAATGGTGTGGGGTTTTGTTTGGAGAGTGTTTTGGATTGGTTGAGTGCAGTGTTCAGTGACTCGCGAGTAAGGAAGAAAGTTGAGTTTGTGTTGTGTAATCGTGTAACAGAGAAGCTGCAGACTTTGGTGAGCAGAGTGAAGTGTGATGCCAATCGATACATGCACGTGCATAGAAATGGGCCTCTGTTATGTAATGGCCCAAATTGATTGGAATGTGTTACCATAAGGGTATTAGAAATTTGTTAAAGCAGTCATGTTATGTTTATTAATAACTTCAGTGTACATTACTACTTTTATTATTTTTACTAGTTTTAAACACTATCTATGGATGAGTTGATGTTGATAGAATATATTTAAAAATTGAAGAAATAAATAATAAATATATTTAAATTTATAATTAAATTTTAAATAGAAGTAATATAAAAACTATTTATAGGTTTTAAAAATTAATATATTGTAAAATATAAAAGATAAAATATATACAATAATAGATTTTATAAGAATATAAAAAATATGTAAAATAAACTCCTAAAAAATATAAATAAATTTATGAACATATTAATTTAATGTATATTATTAAATTTATTTAATTAAATTTATTTAATATATATTATTAAAAAATTTATCTATTCAATACACTCTTTCAAATAAGAAGTTATATAAATATTTCATTCACAACTCAACAAAATTCTTTGAAAGTCAAACTCCCAAGTCAATATAATTTATTTTCACTCTCATATTAATTGAATTGTATAATTGGATTTTATTATTTTATTTTACTTTCAATCCTTGAAAAAAATTTATTTTTATGGTTTTGGATTTTATTTATGTGTTTTAATTCTTTTAATGTATTATTTTCATTAAGAAAGATAATATTTACTAATGGATAAAATTTGTCAATGAAAGAAAATTGATGATTTATTAATAACAAACAATTTATTAATAAAATACTAGTTAGTAAAGTTTTTTGATAAATAAAAAATTTATTGATAATTAACTATGACATATTAGTAATTATTGGTTGGTAATCACGGGTGATCTAAATTCATTTGTAACTAATTATCAATAAATATTTATTAATAATTATGGTTGAGTTTGGAGAATTTTTTTTTCACTAATAAAATTCATTTACAAATATTGTGATTTGATATTTTTTTTATTCCTCCTCTTTTTTTTATTTTCTTTTTTTTATATTATTTTTATCCTTATCTTGTTCATTTGTCACCTTTTGTCATCATTATTGTCACGTGGTTGCTACATGCACATCCTATGATTCTCCCTCCTTATCCTTTTTATCCTTTTCTTTCTTCTTCTTTTTTATTTCTTCCCTTTCTCCTTCTCTTCTTCTTACTCATATTCATTTAATTTATAAATCATATTTAATCATATTTGACTAAAAATTTAAGATTCATTTTTATCGACGAATTTCCAACAAAATTTTCAACGAAATTTCACAAATTTATCTAGTGAAAAGTTTTCCAACAAATTTTCAAATAATTCAACTACTAATAAATTTACTGACAAATTTTACAATGACATGATTAATATTAAATTAGAAATTTTAAAGCTCATTTACAAATAGGTATCAACTAAATTTACTTACAGATAATAAAATTTCTATACTTTTACTAAAGTTTACTTACATATTGACGAATTTATTACCAATAAAAATATCAATATTTAAAATCCTAAACCTATTGATAATTAAAATGTAAATCTGTCGATAATTAAAATCTTAAATTTGTGATAAAATTTATCAATAAATTCGTGAATTGTTTTTTGTTAGTAAAACTTATCAATAATTGTTATTTTGTTGGCAATTTTTTTTTATTTTTCCATTAATAAAATTTATCCTAAGTTCTTATTATCTAATTTTATATCTAGATATTTATTTTTTTGACGTGATTATAATATGTAATAGAGGAAGCTGCTTTTATCGATTTGAATCACAATAATTCATTCAGTTATGATTCAAATATTTAATTTATTTAACAAATAATTATTGTAAATTACATTAAAAGTTATATACTGTCGTATATTCATTTTTAATATAAGGTGAAATTCGTCATATTTACATATAATTTAATTACATTTTGGAGTGCTCGACCTACTCGCAATATTAATCATTACTCTTGTTCCAATATCTGATCTTCTGCTTATTTACTTTATCATTCTGAACAAGAACCAAAATGGAGTGACCTAGCCTGCACTTCAAGCAAATTGAGAGCAATATTTAATTCGCAACACTCTACCAATTTCCATCTCGTGCTCAAGTTAGAGAATGAAAACGAAGAAAACCGGGGGATGAGATAGAAGATGTATGTATCAGGTAATCCATACTTTACTTAGTGGAAGAACCATTTTGTTAATTAACATTTCTATCATGTTGCAGAAATTAGCTATTTTGGGATATCAGGATCCAGGTAATGCTGAACTAACTTCTTTTGGATATATTCCCATTAATGCTTACTCTTCTGTATATGTTCCTGCATTTCCAATAGTATTTACAGGACATCTTCATGTGCATAAAACCATAGTTAATGCTTCAAGTTGCAAGCCCTATAGGAGTAGGAAGTCTTGTTAAATACCACTCTCATCTCGCTCATCCAGATCATTCAGTAAGTTGCTCTTGAAGCAATATATAACGCTATAGTTAGTAAGGGTTGAGCTAGGTAACCTTGTCTTGTGTTCTACTCAGTTTCATTTCATGGCACCAAAAACCATCATGTTAACCTTTCTTGTCTTCCTTATTCTGCAACACAACTTTGACTCAATTGAAGCGTCAAGGAACAACATTCAGATAACACCAACAATACCTCGGAGTCCACAAGCTCCTTCAGTTTTTTGGAATAAACCAAACAGTGATACCATTGGAGGTGGTAGTGATGCCTACCGCCCCACCAGTCCCGGTCATAGCCCTGGTGTAGGGCATGAAATTCCACCACAAACCAATTAAATCATCTTTAGCTTAAAAGGCTTTCGGGCTTTAAGCTTTTTTTCTTCTTGCTTTCACTTTGATCATCTCTGTTTGTTCTCGCGCTGATTAACCAAATAGCAGAGAATGTTTTCGCCAAGGGAAAATAATCTAGAGTGATGTTATTAGTTGTTTCTTATTGTGTTTTAGAGGGGGATTACGTTTGATCAGTATTCGAAAAGTTGCTCGCCATCAGTGTTTGATTATTTTAGTATATATTAAGTTCCTTGTCTCTTTCTATGTTTTCTTTCCCATGTTTTGGTGTGGAGAATCATCTTTTGACCTTTGGTAATTAAGCTTCACGTCACTATAGTTATAAAAACCGTGCATATGTTCTGCCAAGATTCTCGATGATTTGTTATTTGTTTGTGACCAAAAGTTTATGTAGTTAAGGAAGATGATATGTTAACAACTTTTTTTAATCATTTTTTTATAATATACATTATTTTATTGGTTTGTATATTTGAAACGTACTAATCACAAGCTACAAGCTACTCATAGACATGGTAAAATTGTCAAAAAAAATTGTTAAAAAAACATTTTCTTATAGTTAATTATGTAATTTTGTGAACGTTGTTAGCCAACTCACGATACTACCAATTACCAACTTACCAACTTGTGTCCCAAGTTTCACATTTTCTCCACATTTTAAGGCCTTTTAGGATCTAAAATAGATCCTCGTTCACTCTTCCAAAATACACACAATCTTTGTTCTCTCATTCTATACTTTTCTCTTTCTTTTTCTTTTTTAATTTCTTTCTTATTATATTATGAGTATTTTACTTTACTCTTTTTAAGTTCTTGTTAGTTTCGATATCTTCGATTTTTTTTTTAAAAGTTTCTATTATATTTTGGGGACTTGTATACACCACGGATAAGTCTTTAAAGATAATGATCTACAAGTCTCAGAAAATTTTGTTCGTGATTTTGCTAGTTTTTCTACAACAATCTTAAGGACTTATAACTGACATCAACAACTCAATCCCGGAGAATTAGAATATTATTTTTGGAACTAAGACGGTCTTCGTGAAACCTTTTCCAGATGTATAAAAAATCGAGGCCTTCTCTGGTCATAATTTTTAGCGCTGTCAAGAACGTGTGTCAACCATTTTAGACATGTACAGACACATATATGTCACTTTCAAGAAATGTCACTTTCAAAGTTCATTGCTCACATAATATTGAAGATACCAACAAGAAAGAGTGTGCTACTATAAAGGCCAAAGCTTTGTCTGCAAAAAACAAATATGGTAGAAGACAAACCTATTCCAAAAAGGTACGAACATAAACCTGATTCCAATAGAAAAAATAAATTTCAAAAATTTCGTCATAACGGATCTAACCCCACCTTTAAGAAAAAAGGAAATTGCTTCGTATGTGAAAAGTCAGGTCATCATGCACCACAATGCATACGTAGAGCAAGAAACGACAATCCTCCTAGTGCAAATATAGCCAAAGGAGATGACATTATTGTTGCAATCATTTCTCAAGTAAATCTAATGACCAATGTGTGCAAGTGGGTGATACAATATGGTGGTACCAGGAATATCTGTGCAAACAACAATGCCTTTACTTCTTACACTAGTGTAGAGGATGAAGAAGAACACGTCTACCTTAGTGATTCCAAGACCACTCATGTTCAGGGAAAAGGGAAAGTTCTTCTCATGCTCACATATGAAACAACTTTGGCCTTGAGTGATGTGTTTCATGTATCACCAATCAAAGTTAATTTAATCTCTATAGCACTAGTGGAAAAGTGTGGGATAAAGTGTCATTCGAGTCTGACAAGATTGTAATGACAAAAAACAATGTTTTTGTGGGGAAGAGATATTGTGGTCAAGGTCTCTTTGTACTCAACACTTTTGAAAATATTAATGAATCTTCTTCTGCTGCTTATATTGTTGATTCATATGATATGTGACATGCTAGATTAGGATATATGAATTCTTCATATGTTATGAAACTACAATGATTAGGATTAATTAATATGCATGATAAACAGTAGTAAATGTGATATATGTGTAAAATCTAAAATAACTAAGAAAACTTGTTATCCTGTAGATCGTTAAACGAAATTGTTAGGGTTAATTCATACTAATCTAGCTAATTTAAAACAAGTCATGTTTAAAGGCAATAAAATTTATTTTGTAACCTTTATAGATTATTATTTTAGATACACCAAAGTGTATTTAGTCAAACATAAAGATGAAGCCTTTGATGTGTTTTTAACTTATAAAGCAGAAGTAGAAAATCAATTAAATAAGAAAATTAAGAGGATTAAATCAAATATAGGTGATGAATATGTACTGTTTAATGACTTTTGTGTTAAAGAAGGTATTATCCATGAAGTAATCCCAACATATTCACCTAAGTAGCCGAGAGAAAGAATAGAAGTCTTAAGAAAATGATGAATGTCATGCTTATTAGTTCTAGTGCAACTAATAACATTTGGGGAGAAGCCCTACTTACTGCGTGTTTTTTAGAAAATAGAATACCTCATAAGAAAATTGGTAAAAGTCACTATGTGCTATGCATAGGCTATGAACCTAACCTTAAATATCTAAGAGTGTGGGAGTGCCTAGCTAAGGTCATGTTACCCGATCCTAAGAAAAGGAAATATACTCTAAAACCTCTAATTGCATGTTCTCAGGCTATGCTGAACATAATGTTGCCTATAGGTTTCTGGTTTTTAAAAGTGATGTACTTGAGAGTAATTATATAATGGAGATGAAAAATGCTGAATTTTTTGAACATGTGTTTCCTTTAAAGGTTAATGAGACGTCTCAACTTGTTGATGATAATAATAATGATGTCTTATGTGAGGATTTAAGAAGAAGTAAAAGACAAAGTAATGACACCTTCTTTGGTAATGAATTCTATCTAGTCGATAATGAACCAAGTATCTTTGTAGAATCTATTAGTTTTCTTGATGCAAAATAGTGTGATTAGGCTATTAGAACTATAGAGAAATATAAGGCAAGATTAGTAGCAAAAGATTTTACTCAAAAACCCAACATAGATTATTTTGATACATTTGCCCCTTTGACTTTGATTTCCTCTATTAGAGTATTTTAGTCTTAATAACTATCAATAAGTTAGTGATACACCAAATGGATGTTAAAACTGTCTTTTTGAATGGTGTTTTGGAGGAGGAAATTTATATGACTCAACCTGAAGGGTGTGTTGTATTTGGTCAAGAGAATAAAGTATGCAAACTTTTAAAATCTTTGTATGGGTTGAAATAAGCACCAAAATAATGGCATGAAAAACTTGATAAAGTATTGCTATGTGATGATTTTTCACCTAATGACATTGATAAATGTGTGTACTCTAAATTTGGAAATGGTGATTGTGTCGTTATATGCTTGTGTGTGTATGACATGTTAATTTTTGGTACATGTAATAAGATTATTGCTAAAATTAATTTGTTTCTAGGATCGAACTTTGAAATGAAATACATGGGTGAAACCAATGTAATTTTAGGTGTTAGAATCATAAGGAAGAGAGATAATATATTACTATCCTAAGAACAATACATTGAGAAACTTCTTAAGAAGTTTAGATTTTATGTAGTAGGTAGGTTGAGTAGGTACACTCAAAGTCCAAATCAGGAACATTAGGATGCACTTGATAGGCTTATGAGATACTTAAGAGGGTCAATGGATTATGCCATTGAATATAGTGAATTTCCTACTGTACTAGAAGGGTACAATGATGCTAAGTAGATCTATGATTCAGATAAGACAAAATCCACTAATGGTTATGTATTCACACTTGGGGTTGATGCGATTATATGGAAATCAGTTAGACAAACAATTATTGTAAGATTAACATGATATCTAAGTTTGTTGCTCTTGAGATGACTGATAGTGAGAGTGAGTGTTGAAAAACTTCTTAGCAAACATTCCATTAGGAATGAAACCAACCCCATCGGTGTCAATATACCATGATTGCCAATCGTCAATAGCTATAGTAAAAAACAAGAATTACAATGGAAAGTACATACATATATAGTTGAAACACAATTTGGTGAAGCAATTGCCAAAAGAGTGGAACTATTTTTTAATTAATTATGTGAAGTCAAAACAAAATCTAGCAAACCCTCTGACTATACCCTTGGGAAGAAATACGATCTTTGAAACATCAAGGAGAATGAGACTTAAGCCGCTTGTAAATAAACAAGTGATGGTAACCCAACCTTTTTTTTGGAGATCTCATGAATAAGGTTCATATGGATAAAAATAAGTCACTTATTAGTTATGAAAACGCTAAATTGATTTAATCAATTATGTTCATTCCTGTGGTGTGTGTGAAAGTGCTAGAAACTGTATTATAAGAGGTTACACTTATAATTAAAATTCTATATGTTGTAAGAATTTTAGTTTAAACAGAGTTTTAGTGATTTTCATATTCCTTACGGGTGGTGTATGATTTGCAGCATATACTTGATGAAATCACCTACATGAGATCTTGTCATGATCTCTAGAACACTCATGAGTATTGAGTACGTACATGACCTAGTGAGTGCATAACAACGATATCAACAAGGATTGTGGGGATGTATTGTGATTGATAAACCTCTAACACACACAAGTGTCTTTCGCAATATGTGGGGATTATTATAAAAGTCAAATGATATTGCAAAATCGTGCATATCTTCTGCCAAAATTCTTAATGATTTGTGACCAAAAGTCTCGGTAGTTAATTTTGTGATTTTGTTAACGTCAACTCACGAGACTACCTATTTGTCCCCCAAGTTTTGCTTTTTCTCCATATTTTGTGAACGTCACCTTCACTGTCCTCGCATTTCACATGTTGTTCAGTAGGTCTATCTTCAAATACATGCCCCCTATACTAAGCACATGCTAGTATTGAAACATTCTACTTTATGTTCAGGGTACCTTAGAGTGTTTGCACCTATATTCGATCTCTATTGAGAAACTTATTTCTTATACTAATGCTGATTAAGGTGGATGTCCACGCTCCACATCTGGTTACTATGTGTTTCTTGGTGGCAATCTCATCTCCTGGTTTTCAAAGTGTCAACACACTTTCTTTCGTTCTATTTCAAAGGTTGAATACAAATGTGTTGCCAATGTTGTTTCTAAATCTTGTTGGCTCTGCAATCTCCTATTGTAGTTTTATTTTCCTCTTCTTCAAGCTACTTTAGTATACTGCGATAATGTTAGTGTCATTATTAACCTATGGTAATCTTGGGTGACATTAACATACAATGTTGAAATGAATATTTACTTTGATTAGAAAAAGACAACACACGATTAGGCACAAACTCTTCATGTACCTTTCCTCCACAAAATAATTGGTATATTTATCAAAGGCTTAGATTCTTTTTTATGATTTTCATATTAATCTAAGTATTCATGAACCTCCCTCTCTAACTATAAAGATACGATAGAAAGGGTATTATTCTCTTGTAATTAACTCAATTGATTTTCTATTATTAAGTTAGGAATTATTCTCGTATATCGTTTTCTTGTAATTAGGTTATTATTATTTTCCGGTGATTATACTGTGCATAAATTAGAAAATTGAATGTAGTCATACTACTTTGATATTTATACCAGTGGACTTAATATCATAAAGTAAAAAAAATAAATAAATGTCATGAACGTAGAGAACATAGGCATAACAGGAAGACTTACAGAAAAAAATAATTTTATTATTTATGAATAAATTATGTGATTTACATTTGTAATATCTAAAAAAATTACTGTTCAGAATGAATTAAATTATTTATATATTAAAGAATAGTAACAAAATATATTTTAAAAAAATTGTGAATGAAAAAAATGAAAACACGAAAAAAATAGAAGGTAAGAGGAAGGAAAATTGTTTCATGTATTTCTCTTCATGGTCTGACTTTTTTATTTTTCATTTTTTTATAACTAAGAAGTATGTCAATGAGAAGGATGGATAATAATATGTTTTCAACTTTTTTATCTTATTGATGATGCACACATCTATATGAAATGTTATATAAAAAAATTGAACCTCATTATTGTTAATTATTCTGAGTTATTAATTTAAAATTATTAAAAACTTAGATTAAAAGTAAGTCATTCCATCTCTCTCCCTCTATATATGTAAAATTCAACTTTAGTTCCTAATATTTATGGAAGTTAACTTTAAGTACTCAAACTATTTCAAAGAATGTTAAGATATTCTTTATGACCTCCATGATTCTGGATTTCAGGTATACCTACAAAAGCATTAAGAGGAAATTGTAATACTTATCTCAATTTATTGATTATTCACTTTGATTCCTTTTAGTAAGTCTTTATCCTCAATGAATATAACTGTTCCTGTACACTAAGGAATAAGAATGGAGATAGCCTTTTATGGAAAAAGAATGGAGATAGTGGATCGTCCTACCTAAGTTTCATGTAAATATTTTATCAGTTACAATTAAATAACTTTTTTCTTCTTCTTTAAATACAATACACTATACTTCTTAATTCAAAATAATAAAATTAGAAAATATACAATCTTTAGCCAAGTCGACCATAAGTCTGAAGACTAAATGTTATATGAGACCAACAAAAAATACTAACTCGCATTATGTAATAACAACAACAAAAATAATACGAATTTTTATTGTCAGCAAATTACACACGCGATCTAATTCAACAAATCTCTCTCTCTATATATATATTTTATTGAATTGAATCATGCAATTAGTATAAAAACCAATAATATATAATAGCTTGTTTGCTTTCACATTTTGCAAATTTAGATTTATCTGTTTCAAATATAAAAAAAAAACTATAAATTATTTAAAGTAGTTTTAGTCAGATGTAAATTATAAATTTGCATTCGACTTAATCTGACACAAAATCAAAGTAGTAAATTTATTCAAGTTGAAAGTCTAAATAACTAAAAGAAAAAAAATGGTTACATATGAAAATCTGCTGGAGGGATAAGTATGGAAATTGAAATGCTTTCCTGGTTTATGTTTTATTCATGATTTACACATAAATAGTAACAGTCGTGAAATGTTTTACTTTATTAAAAGATGTCTATCATGAATAATTAATAACCATTTTTCTTTCAGTGACACTTCTCTTGTGATGCTAATGAATGAAATAGTAGGTTGTAGGTATGCACACCAAACTTCATTTTGTGAACGCAGTGCACATAAAACCCTAACCCTTTGTTAGTTGCAGGTAGGAACATAAGGTACCTTGTTTTTTGCACCATTTGCTTACCACTTCAATCACACGTAGATCGTCGAAAATATCTGCAGACAATGTTGGTTCTCTTTTTCGTTTTATATATAGAGTTCCACTATCAACATATAATTCGACCAACCTTAGTGCATGACTTGTATGTAAGAAAGCACACCAATACGAGATATTCGTTGTTAATTTAAATATAACATAAAATACGCACGACTAATGCTCCTTTAACTTCATCGAAAGTTGTGGAAATATAATCATCATTCATCATCACAAGATATTCAAGTTGCAAGTTGTGGTTTTCTTTATTCACAACAGTGTCATTCATTCATCTTTCACACTCCTTTTTCTTTGACATACTGACCAAAGCTTGTACTGTTGTTGATATTCAATATATTTTCTTTGGAGGTACAATAAATTATGAAAATGGCGGAAAGATTTTGCTTTTCTCCATCTGCATATGTCTGCTGCATTGGGTCTTCACCCAATACCATTACTTCGAGCCTTATTTAGGAATCCTCGAATATGTTTGTGCTCCTAATGCTGTCGAACTTTTATTGGTTTTCACAATTTCTGCTTCTTTGACTTTGATTAGTTTCAAGAATATAATTGAGGAAAGTTCATATTTTTTTTCATTATTTAACCATTTAATTGGAAATAAATAATTATCGCTTATGGATAGGAAAGTGTTGGATCATGTCTATAAGTAAGAAAGGACAAGGTTCAGGAGAGTTGCAGTGGGAATTTCTATTATATTTTGTATATATTATATGTGGATTAGGAAATTCTAATGTTTCTTTTAATATAGTTATTTGTTTATAAAAAAAATTACCAAATTTTCTTCATAAGTACACTAAAAAAACCATTAAATAGAAACTAATTCAGTATAAAAACAATAATAGTTATACATTACTTTATAAATGAAAATTAATGATATTTAAAATAGTATTTATTATTAATAAAAATTTATAATTATTTATGAGTCAGACTCTAAGTAGATGTCTAATATTAACTATTGAAGATTTAGTTTCTTATTATTATTAGATTTTAAATTAATTTATAATAATAGAGACTAATAATAAGAATGTTAATCTAATTTAAATACTAATTATAAATTTTTACTAATAGTAGAGACTGTTTTATATCAATAATTTTTAGTTTTGTAAAATAATATATAATTAGCCAATATAATAATCAATTATTTTTAGGTTCTAAAGTAATTTTATTTAATAATTTGTTTTTTGTAATGATTCCTTATTCTAAATAGATATTTTTTTGGTAATTTTTATGAGTTAAATATATTTATAGTCTTTAATATTTAAGTGAATTAATATATTTTGATTTCTAAAACTTAGAAAATGAATCAATATAGTCTTCGAAATCCAATGACATTAATTTTTTTTTATGTCTTTTAACGTCTTAAACAACCTTTTAGCCTAACATTTAAGTTGAAATTATCAAAGTAAATTGTTCAAATATCAACTTAAAACGTTGTTTGACACCACAACAAAATTTAATACAATTAGATTAAAATAACTATATTTATTCGTTTTTAAAGTTTAAGGACTAAACCAAATTAGTATAAAAAGTTTAACAAAATTTTTGTTTTCAATTTATTACAAAGTTTATAAACTAAAAACATATTTAACCAATTCTTATTTATACTTTGTAGATCCTATTTATTCACTATTGATATTATGACTTTATAAAAAGAATTTGCCCAAAACAATTTTAATTTTTTTATAAAGAAGTTTTACAAAATATACAACTTCTTTTAAAATTTAAAAATCATACTTGAATATATCTTCTTTCACAAAGAATATATTATAAAAGGCACTTTAAAATATCCTAACCCACACACAAAATAAACCAAATTAGGTCGATAATTAAAATATTTTGGTTTTGTATATGAAACAATGTAATATTACAAAAAAAATCTTAAATAACAACAAATTTTAGAAAAAAAATAATTAGTAGTGACTAATTTAGACACTAATATGACTAAAAATTACTAGTATCTATTCTCTATTTTGAATGAAGAATTATAATTTGTTTCATGAATTAGAATCTAAATTAATCTCTAATATTAACCATCAATATTTTAGCTACTAAGAGAATATTGTCTAAATTGGTCAGTAATGAATTAGAGACTAATGTAAACACTAAATTTGTTGGTAGCCAAAACTTTGATAATTAATGTTAGAGACAAATTTAGAACCTAATTCACAAACCAATTAATTTATGTTTCAACCCAACTAGTTTAACAAGTTTGGTGAACAATTCCTGTATTGTTGAACAATTCATGCACAGAAAATTTAAGTCCATTCATTCTGAAGATTTTTAATCTGTTGTCAAATTGATTTTCAAGTTTTATCATAAATAATTGTAAACTTGTTTTGTTTTGTATTTTCCTTTTAACAATCATATCCAAGTGAACCTAATAAAGTTACCCACTTTGTAACGTTATATATATATATATATATATTCCTTTTAACTCTCTCTCTTTTATATATATTTCTACCTATTTCTTCACATGTATAATTGATAAACTAAATCATATTCACAACACTAGCATGAGTTTTTAAAGCTTATCTGACTAATCATGTCAAACCTTCAATTTCAATAAAAGCAAAAAAGAATAATGTTAATTGATTTCCTTCTCTTAAAGTGTTTAAATTATTGAAATTTCTTAGTAATTTTTATCGACAAAGAAATATATTGATTATGGAGGTGCTATAACTATGTATTCTTTTCATTACATAATAAAAAAGTGTCAAAAAATATTACTTACCAAAATTATATTAATCTTCTTTAAAAAAAAAAAAAACTCTACTCAGTGCTAGTTATAATGAATTCATAGGTTATTACTTCACTTTGTTGTTGTATTTAGTTTTCTGGCACAACATAGGAACCCTAACAACCTTTGTACATAGTTCTTGCAAACTTGTAAGAATAAATATTCTTATGAATCTCTTGAGAAAAAGTCAGCAACACGAACTTCATTGTAAAATGTGTTTGTTAAGACCATACCTTTAAACAAAGGAACCTGCCATTCTAAACCTCAAAGTCTAAGTTATAGATCGAATACAATTATGTTCATATTACTCCTATTATATGAAGAGATTTTGTAATGTGTTTCTATGATATGAATCTTAAACAAAGTATAGGACAAAGACACCATAAGAGAAAGAAAATTTGACATTTGTATTTTTATATTTTAACCATATCATTGGACCGTATTAAATATCTCTTCAGGTTCTGGTACTACATTCCTAAAAACAATATGATTCCTAGCTATGGTTCCGTAGGGTTCACACTTTAGCAATTTGTACCCCTAGCATAGTCCCTTTGTGATTTAGTTCTAATAGATGAAAATGTTCAAAATGCGCTTGAATCGAACTTTACTTCCAAATTCCCAATCCATTTATAACACATTCCTTATTTTGGCAATCACTTTGCAAGAAAACAATAGACTGGTTTATGGTCTCTTCCAGTTTGCCACACATAACACAAGTGAATGGTACATAAATAACGCATTATAGATTAAGTAACTTTATGGGATTTTGATTGCAGTGTTTTGGAAATGCAAACAACCTTCAGAAATCTTGAAACAGGTTATGTTAGTTAGCATATATCTCCTGTTGAACTCGTAATTGATGATGTAAAATTCACAGAATCCATAACATTGTATGCACATTCTGCTTTACCCTATTTGAGGATTTTAATCACTTGTTTGTTCTTTTCCACTGTTGTTTGGTGTTCTGCAATGGTGCTGGGTGAACACTTGGTTCTTCAATACATGTGCTAAACAACACTATTTAAGTCGTGGTTTCCTTATTCGAGAAAAATAAAGTAGCATTTTTAGTTTTAATGTGTCATACACGTTCTGAAGAGGTCTTGGCGGCTTACAAGAAATAACATTCTTTTTAGAAAAAATATGTATTTGAAATCATCAGTCGCCTGAACTCGATTTTGGTGAGGTGCTGTCATTAATTTAACTCAACTTTTCTGTTCCTTTTCAAAGTGGTGTTTAAATCTGCTGTGATGTACTCAAAACTATTTGCAAGTTGATGTATAGATTTGACTACCTTTGTGTTCTATTTCAATAAATTTCTTTTGTTTATAAAATTAATTTAGTTTTTAATGAGAGAGAGCATCTTAGTATTAACAATAAGGCATTCTTCTTCTCGTAACATGTGTACGGATACCTTGATGGAAGGGAAAATAAATAACTATACGAATAACGTCCATGATAGTGGTTACAAAAATTTCTGTCAATGAGAGTTGGCTCACTTAAACAAAATTTTAATTCTGGTAATTAGCTACTTTGTCTGTGAGTACGCAGTTTGGACAACCATGCATCATATATCAGAGACATCATTCATTCTATACAAGGACAAATTAATAACTTCAACTATTTCATAACAAAAAAAGTTTGAAACAAATTAATGCAGCCAATATGATTGTCCCCAGATTGTAATGTCCTCAGTATGAACCCAAAGACGAGTGAAGTAACTTCTACTTCGAGAAAAATGATGAGAATATTTAATTCGCAACCAATCCACTCCATATACTTATATATAAGAAAAATCTATTACCAAAAACCAGGTATCGGCATCCAGAATCCACAGTTTACTTAGTGGAAGAAACATTCTCTTTATTTAATATAGTAACTTAAATCAAATTGCAGAGAATAGCTATTTTAAGAAATCATTGGAGAGCCAACCAATATCGGACTAACTTCTTTTGTAAATATTCTTTTATCTGCATTTTCATAATCTTTAAGAGACATCCCCATGTGCATTAAACGCATAGTTTATGGTGCAAGTTGCACGGTCTGTTGGGATATGATCGCACGCGGGGCCGAAGCAGTCACGTTAAATAGATCTCTCACGGTAGATGATGAAACGCATCAGTGAGTGGAAGCAGCTAGCTATAGTTAGTGTGCAGTTGAAGGAGCTTGTTTTGTGCTCCTGTGAATCCCATTTTAGTGTTATCAAGTCCTTAGCCAGTGAGCTTCATGGCACAGAAAACCATCATATTAACCTTTCTTTTCTTCCTTATTCTGCAACATGAGTTTGCGTTATTCGAAGCAGCAAGGAAGAACATTCGCATTCAACCACCTGCTATACCTAGGAGTCCACAACATCCTACTTGGTACACCACCAATGAGGAGAGTGATAATCCTCCTCGTGATGCTTACCGCCCAACGAGTCCCGGTCATAGCCCTGGTGTAGGGCACAACGAACCACCGACTCAAGCATAGGTTTCTGCTGGATTTTGGTTTTGAAGCTTACTTCTTGTTGTTTTCACCTTTGCTAATACCTTCTTGCCCCTCTTCTCATGGTGACGAGTGAAATAGTACGTGTGCATGCTGTGCTGGTACGGAAATATTGTCGTCTATTGTTTTCATTTCATGTCTGTGTTATCATCTAGTGTTTTGATGTAATTAATGTTGAGTTGCATGTCTTTTTTCTTCCTATGCTTTTTGAATGAATGAATCTTTTCCCTATGAGACCAAGGAACGCTGCATGCATATGGGTACCGCACCCCGGTATACAGAAATTTTCAAAATATTATACAGATAACAAAATGTTTTCAATGTAAACCTAGACGAAATCTTAAAATTATTAAAATATTATATAAATTTATTTATGTATCATCATTTATTACATAAAAACGCAATCATACATAACACAGTAAAGTGACAGACAAATATTTAAGATATATAATTACAAATTTTGAACAATGTCTAAGAAAGTACATATCAACATTCAAAATATAATCACATCATTTTATGAAAATAAAAGTCACTAAAAAAAGTTAAAACACACAACATTCACAAACACGTTGGTTGCGCCTAACGAAATAATGCTTAACATGATTTACACAATAATACGTCTTTCTCCTTCGTTTTCTCTAACATGGTATCAAGACATAGTTCTCTGCCATGGCTTTCGCTGTCTTTGAATCTTCCCAACCCTCACCACTTGTTCTTGCTTCTTCTTCCAACTATGTTCCACATTCCTTTTCCACTTCTATCACCCTTAACCTTGTCGAGGAGAATTTTTTGGTGTGGCAACAAGTCTTAGCCACCATCACTGGCCTTGATCTTGAAAAATATCTTAATGGCAACGACGTTCCTGCAAAGTTTCTTTCTTCCCACTGGAGATGAGCTATCAATATCATTAAAATCCTTCTTTTTAACGTTACTTACAGCAGGATAATCTCATTGTCGCATGGCTTCTCGCGTCTATGACCTCTACCATGCATACCAGGATGGTAGGGCTTCGCACTGCCTCTGCTATTTGGCGCAAACTCACTACCTATTAAGCAACCCTGTCGCGAATGAAAATCAAGAAGTTGAACATTCAACTCAAAACTTCCAAACACGATAGATCCATCGCCACTTACATTCTCGATATTAAAAAAGCTCTGGATTCGTTAGCAGTGATTAGTGCTCCCATTTCTGAAGATGATCACATTGAAGTGATCTTCGATGATCTGTTTGTAACATCCATTCTTTCTTGCATGGATCTCTACACCGTTGAGGAAATTGAAGCGCTCCTTCTTGCACAAGAAGAAAGATTTGAAAAGCATAGGTCTGCTGATTCGGTCATTCAGGTTCATTCAACCACTTTTTCTTTTTCTTGGTCAAAGCACAACAATCCTCGTGAAAAGATGCATTCCGGAGTAGGTCGCTCTACATCAAGAAACAATCAAGACTTTTGAAATGGACGTCAAACTTCATCACGATCCAACAATCGTTCACAGTGGCTGTCCTCCATGCCTACCACAAATTCTTCCACCAAAATTCAGTGCCAAATATGTCTCAAACTAGGTCATAATGCTCTGATTGCTGGCACAAGTTCAATCAGGAATATCACCCTCCTCAACCACAAGTTCACAACTTGCAACTTCTTCCGCCAGTGGATGAACAGTACGATTCCATCTCCTCTACTTCGAACATGATAGACCCCTTTTGGTACCCCGATTCTGGCGCACCGCATCACGTCACGAATGATTATGCAAACTACTCTTCCAAATCCACTTACACGGGTAATAAACACATACTTTAGGGAACGGTGAAGGTTTGGAAATTGCTCATAATGGTTATGTTGTTTTCATTTCTCTCCCTAAATCCTCTTTTTTCATTTTAAAGAATCTATTACATGGTTCTCAATTGACCAATAACCTCTCAAGTGTATCTCAATTTCCTAAGGATAAACATATCTACTTTTAGTTCTTTCCTAATGTTTGTAACGTTAAAAATCAGGTAACCAAGGAGATTGTGCTCCAAGGCCATCTTAAGGAGATTTTTCAAGACAACCAACGTTAACAACTCTGTCACTACGAACATGGCATGCAAGATTAGGTCACACTTCATATAAAATTTTAAAGAAAATTCTTAGTCATTATAAAATACAAAGTGACAATTTAACTGCTTTTTGTGATTCTTGCAGTAGATCTTAAATTCACCAGTTTTCTTTTCCTGCATAATCTCTTTTCCTCTTGAGCTTGTTCCCGTAGACATATGGGGTCCCTCCCATGCTAGTTCCATGAGTGGTAATAAGTATTACATTTCCTTTTTATATGCTTATTAAAAATATACGTGGATATCTCTTCTCCACTCTAAATCTCAAGTTTTTTCTGCTTTTTTACATTTCAAAATTCTTGTAGAAACTCAATTAGGTGTTAAAATTCGATGTGTAGAAACCGACAATGCCAAGGAATTCCAAAGTTTTGACAAGTTTTGCTAACACTGGTATTACTCACCGATACACTTGCCCTCACCCATCAACAAAATGGGGCCGTGGAACGGAACGTTACGAAACTAGTTTGAGTCTTCTTGCTCATGCCTCTTTATATTTAAAGTACTTGACATGCTTTTATAAATGTTGCTACTATAATTAATCATTTACAACTAGTAGAAAATGGTCATATTAGAACATTATATATAAGATTGGATGTAACATAATCGAATTAATTTACAGCCTGTTGGTAATTTTGTAACACTGAAAAATATTTTAAATCGGTTAGAAAAAGAATCGATTTACTATATACATATTAGATCAATTACATAGGAAACCAATCTAAGATGTCTTTTTTAATACCAAGTATGAAAACTCTTTTCACTTTTTGTGCTTCTTCTTTCTCACACCTCCTTGCAAAAAATGAGCAACCTTTCTTCTTTTATTAATAATGTAGTCAAATCTTTGTTCGTTTAATTGCAGTTGCGATTGCATCATATTTTTTAAGAATTAAATTAAATTTTTTTCAACAATTGTTTTTTGTCAAGAATATTTGATTAACTATTTCTTTTATTCTATAATAGTAGTATTTAATGGTCTTAAATTTTTTCATTTTTATTAATTCAAACTCTCCTCTTAGAGAATGAAGTTTAACATTATATACTTCATCACTTCCTTGAAACTCTTCTGTACTAAGTTTGCTTTGCACTTGTGGCACCAACTATCATTAGAAAAAGTGTGTCATCAAAAGCTTGTTGAAGAGCAATAAAGTCTTTGAATCCTTCTACTTGTTTTCCTTCAACTCCTTCTTTTGAGCTGCAGTAAGAGTGGAGATGTCTTCTAAAATAGTGAATCTTTCTTCTATAATATCTCATAAATCTTGAGAGTGGAAGAATGTTTTCATTTTTACACTCCAAAAATCATTATTTTTTCGTGCGGAAATAGGTAATCGAATTGATGATGTTGGATTGGTAGTAGCCATGATTGAGAAAATGTTTTGGAAGTAGTATAAAATGAAGTTATAATTTTGTTTGAAGTAGTTGAAAATTTTATCTACATCCAGTAGAAGAACGAACGTAGCTCTGATACTACTCTTAGTATTTTGAGATTGTGAAAGGAATAGTTGATGGGTAGAGAAACTGTGGAGATACTGGAATGTGAAAGTCGTAGTTGAAATAAGTGTTGTGGTTATCTTAGTTGTGGTAGATGTTATCTTACTTCAAAAGGTAAAGTACATGGATGTTTATAGATCTATAAATTATTTTAGAACATGCTAGCCACAATTTATGTGGACTGTTGTAGATTCTTACTTTTGTAAAATTTTCTTTTTTTTATCTTAAGTTTTTCTATAATATTTTAGAATTTGTATTACATTTCAATTCTTCTATATTAGGAATGTATATTTTCTTCTAAAATTTGCATTACACTTTAATATAATCAAATAAGAGAGCTTTGAGTGAAGAAGAGGAAGAGAGACTAATAGATTCAAATAGGATTTATGGCGACAAATGGGCTATGATTGCTAGGCCTTTTCTTTGAAGATAAGAGAATGCAGTGAAGAATCAATGGCACGTTATAATGGCTAGGAAGTATAGAGAACAATCCAGTGTTTACAGAAGGAGGAGGCTGAGCCAATCTGTTTACAGGAGAGTGGAAGAAAACACAACAAGCAGCAATGTCTCTAGAGACAGAACCACTCAGGGACAGACCCACCACCACCCTATTGTCTAAATCTCCCTAACGGAGGACTTGCTAACAACATGTGAAGTTTCCCATATGCCGCTGCACCCTTCAATGGAGTAGTTGCTCCTCCTGGTGGTGGGGTTGAGTATGGTTTAAATGCCTTACCCGACATGGCTGCTTCCAAAGAACCAATCTCAACCACCAATTTGCCCCCTCCTCACATTGCCATGTATCCTCAACAAACACCGCTTGATTTATTTTCAAATTCGCACTAAATTTCTCGCCTTCAAATGCCTGTGGTTACAACTTCATTCATTAGCCTTCAAATCACTGTATATTACTTTACAAACAAAGTTAAATGTGTTACTTTTTGTGATTTTCATCTTAGATTTACCATGTTTCAATAAATTATATTTACCTTGTGAACTTTGTCTAACATCAGCCACATTGTTGCACAAGGAGGCTCATATTTTCAACCTCTTTTTTGGGGCCTGCATTTGAAAGTTGTTATTGGTGCAGTGGAATGCTTTCATTTATTCAGTGTTGATTGATTTCTTTTTACTCTAATGTAACATAAGTTACGGTCTTTCGGAAATATTTTTCTTTTCAGATAATAATATTAAATCGGTTAGTAAAAACATATTTAATATGAATATATATTAAATTGTTTTCATAATTCATAATATATCTTTGATATATAATACCGGTGTATATTAAATAAGTTGTGGAATCAATTTAATATGTATTCCAAAATCAAACTAATATATTTATTTTACATTAGTAAAATAATCAGTTTAATCAGTATATATTAAATTGTTTATATAACGATTCAATATCTTTTCAACATATAATACTGGTGTATTTTAAATCGGTTACACAATCCATATAATATATATTTTAAAATTGATCTAATATATTTATTTTGTAGTACTAGAAGTGAATAATTGTACCCTTAGGTTAGGTATAGTTAGTTGCCCTTTACTTATATCATACGATACCCATAAATTTGATTTTAAATCTTGTTGTCTCTGTATTTAGGTCTCAGTTACAACATGAAAGGTTATGTTTGTTTACACCATTTTGGAAAGATTTTTGTGTCACAAAGTGTTATTTTTAACGAACATGATTTTCCGTATAAGCATAAGGTCAATCTCTTCGAGCCTACTTCCACAGCTTTGACTGCTAACAAAGTCGTTACTTCCTCTCTCTTGGTGGTTCCTGATGATGTTGATTCCTCCACTCTTTGCACCGACGACACTTTTAGTTTCTCAACATCTGATTCTTCAGCAAACGTATCCATTGATTCATCATATAGTTCTCCTGTCATTCCTTCAACGCCTACATCCACCTCTCATACTTCCGCAAATAGTGCATCCATCATTCCTACCAGGTTACCTTCTATAGATGTTCATCCCATGAAGTTTCTGAAAGGGGAAACTTGAATTTTTAGGAATTCATTAAATTTTATTTTGTTAATATTGGGTTTAGTAGTTTGATTTTGATAGAGATAAAATAGAGATATGTAGTTTTAATTTTCCATTTATTTAGAAACATTATTATTTTATTTTATTGATATAAGATAGAGATAAATTAAGTAAATAAGTTCTATTTACACCTACTCAATGAAAATTAACCACGGGAAATTGAAGAGTCAAATTATTGTGTGGGTCACGTCTTTTTAACAAAGTGGTATTACAAAGAGAGAGAGGAGACAGTTAAACACCATGAGGGAAAAAATGAGTGCTTGAGTTTTTTTTTTTTGTTTGAGAGACATAATAAAGGTAGTCAAGGAATGAGCGTGCCACAATTGTCGAAAAAGATCAATTACGACAATGGTCTTTGTAGATGAAGGTTCTTTGTGAATCCCAAGATGTATGGGTCATAGTGGAGGACGAGTAAAATGAACTCGTGAATGATGAACATCAGACAGTGAATCAGACTCTTGCACTAAAAAAGACACGGGTGAAAAATAGATCAGCTTTGTACTTTTTGTATGATGTAGTGGATGAATCGGGATTCGAGAAAATAACTAATGCAAAGTCAGCAAAAGAAGCATGAAAAATTTTAAAGGTGGCATACAAAGGAGATATATGCGTGAAGCATGTCCGAGTACAAGCTTTTATAAGAGAGTTTGAACATATAGAGATGGATTAAAAAGAGGGAGATGCCGACTTTATAGCTCGAGTGCAGAAGATGACCAACCAACTCAGAATGAATGGAGAAGAGGTTCTTCCTGACTAGGTTGCGGAAAAGATATTAAGAAATCTGATGGATGATTTTGAAAGTATCATGATCATTATTGAAGAGACAAAGGATATGTCAACTCTCACTGAAAGAGTTAGTTGGGGCGTTAAAGGCCTACGAACTGAGAAAGAAAAAGAAAGGAAAACTAATGATCGAGTACTACAAGAACAATTTGACTCGAATGAAACTCGAATTACTCAAAACCGAAGTCATGGAGATAGAGGAGGAGGAAGTCGAGGATAAAATGGACTTGGTCAAAGTAATTTTGAGAAAACCAATAAATAGAATTGGCATAACCGAGTACAATAAATAGGTCAAGAAGATCAGTCATGAGTTGTGTGTTCCCTGAATGGCTCCTGTGGTTTGTCTGTCTGTCTCTGTCATATATGTTTGACATAATTCCTTGAATTGGTCGTCTAATTTAGTTTAGCATTTATATCAATTCTCCTCAATAGATTCACAATCATCATTTTCAATCATTTGTAGTTTCGGAATGTGCCTAGAATGAGAGAAGGAATATTCATCCGAGTCAAAGTTGGAAAAGAGTAGGATTGTGAAAGAGGCAGGTGTTGTTGGGATGATGCTCATTGATGAGGCAACTTAAGGTGTTGCCACCCCGTTTGTAGTACCTTCAGCCATTGTTGGAACAAAATCTGGAGAACGAATTTTATCCTATATCAATAACACATTTTTTTATGGTTTGTAGTTTTATATTTGATAGAAATAGAATACACATTTTTTTATGTTCTGGTGCTATTCTTCTATTGTCTAACTCAGCATCGTATTATGGTGAAAAGCATGCCTATGTCAAGGATTTCCATAGCAAAGACAGCATTTTCTTCTAACGGCAAATGCATTAACCCCAGAAATTTTGAAGGTGATTTCGTTTTATTTGGATACATTTTTTCACAAGCACATATAATAGAGTTAATAGAGAGGTCACATTAATCAAACTTTTTCTTGAGTTAAAATCAAGTTAAGTACTTTGAGTTTTGGAAAGTTAAATCAGCATCTTTTGAATGACCCCAAAGTGGATATGTCATTTACTTACTCTACGATTCATTTTACCATTGCTCCATATATTTGTCACTTAATTCATTAAATGACTTTATTTTAACTTAATTATAATTTTGATTTCTATTTCTCATTTTGTTAAATGTGGTCATCATTCATTTCGAGTGTTTAATAAAATTTTAATTTTGGTTGGTGTTTTTTTGGTAACAATTTTTAAAATGATAACAGAAGATGAACACACTCATGTCAGTTCATATTTTTTTTAATTTAAAAAAAAAGTTGTTCATATGTAAAATTAATATTGTGTGTTATATATGTCAATATTATTGACACTTGTCAAGTGTCAAGTCACTTTTAATATAATATGTATCAGAGTTACATATAAACGTCAGTGTCAAAGTGTTAATATCTTATATTCAGTTTTTATTTTGGTTAATTTTATTTAATTTAGTTTCAAATTTATTAATTTTGTTTAATTTCGTCCTAATTTTTTTCTCTTTAAATTGATACCAAGTTTAATTATTTTTTTAAAATTCATATTTTTATTAAATATTTCTATCATTTTCTAAATCAACTATAATTATATGATTGGAATATAATTATTAAATTTGTGTTTGATTTTTTATACATGTAAAAATAAAGGTAGAGTTTATTTAAAAGTAACTAAGAATTTTCTTTCTAATTTTAAAAATAACGAAGAATTTTCTTTCTAATTTTAAAAATAAATTAAAATTTTTCTTCTAATTTTAAAAATAATAAAGAATTTTCTTTATAATTTTAAAATAATGAAGAATTTTCTTTCAAATTTTCATAACAATAAAAATTTTCATCAAATTTTAAAAGTAACGAAGAACTATATTTTTAAAATTTAAAATTAGATTGAATTAAATAAAATTATCAAAATTTGAAATTAAGTTAAATAAATAACAAAAATTAAAATTCAATTAAATACATGTGATACCACGTGATATAATATTAACTTAGACATATGAACAATTTTTCTTTTAGTTAAAAAAATTATAAAAAGATAAAAAAGAATCACAAACTGTCATGTTGTCTATCTTCATATTAAGTAACCAAATTAATAAAATTAACAAAAATTAAAATTTTATTAAACATCCAAATAAAATAAAATTCACATTAAACAAATAGACAAAAATCTAAAATTAAGAAAAAAAAAATTAGTAGTTTTTAAGAACCATTTTGTAAGGAGTAATAAGTGCAGAAGGGAAAGTAACTTAAAATGATGTTCCATGTTTGGAGTGAAGTCCTTTAAATTTAAAAGGAAAAAAAAAAGAAATTTGCCTGTACCAGTGAAATAGAATAACCAACCACTTCTTGTGAATCAATTGAATGTGCTTTAACGTTGTGATACTCACTGGTTCAGCTGAAAAAGGGTGTCATTTTGTCTAACGGCTAAATTCTTCACTTATTCACAATTTCTTTCTAGTTGTATTTTTAAGTTTTTTAATTTTTTTCATTTTAAAAAACTTATGATTGTACTTTCCGACTAAGTATTAAATATAATATTTTTATATTCATGATCTTACCGACAATTGTAACTGTCACTATATATTAAATATTTTTTATATTCATAATTTTACCGACGATTGTAACTACTATTAAATATTAAATACGAAAAAATTTAAATTGTTTTAAAAGCAGTTAAAATTGATTTTAATGAATTTAGTGACGGTTATCTCCATAGATATATTAAATCCACGTTATAATATATTGGGTTAAATATGTTTTTAGTCCTGAAGTTTTGGTCGTTTTTGGTTTTCGTCCTTCTTTCAAAGTAAGGTACAGTTTGTTCCTCATTCTTTTCGAAACATTCGTTTTAGTCCTTGCAAACTAAACACTGTTTAAAAATTTGGTCCTCATTTAGCAACAAATGAGGACTAAAACCAAAGTTCCGAGAACTAAAACAAACGTTTCGAAAAGAATAAAGACCAAATTGTACCTTACTTTGAAAGAGGGACGAAAACCAGAAACGACCAATAATTTAGAGACTAAAAACATATTTAACCCTAATATATTTATAACGTTAAAGTGTATGTGGTGGACTGACGGAGATAGAAAAAGTAACGGTTAAAACCATCATTAAACAACATATTTAACAGACGTTAAAAATTGAAATTTTAGTAGTGTGAGAAAACTTAAATTGGTGTCACTGTCCATGTGATTGCGCAAAGACGTAACCAATGAGTGCGGTTGTTTTTTACTGTTCCAGGGCAATTGATTGACACGTTTATTCAATGAAACTTCAATTATTTCAAAGGTAAAGTCCCATTCATACAACTTCATTCCTGTAAACATCAAATAGAAAGGTGTAAATCGTGAAATCGTGAATGAGTGTACAATTTCTTTCACTGGGATTTTTTTTTATTACATGGTTATTGTTTCGGTTGAATTCAGTCGTGTTTTTTTTATTTTACTCTTTCTGATTGTTTAATTTTTTTAGCATGCAATCCATTTTAATATATTATTTATTTTTGTAAAGACACTTTAATGTTTAAGTTAGATATTTTTGTCTCATGTATGCCATTTTGTTTTTGTGTTTCTCGTGTTACAACATTTATTATTTATTATGCCTTTTCATTTTATTTTCTTTTATCACTTTATCATATTCTATTTTAAAAAAATTTCATCCTCGTTTCATGCAAAGACATGGCTATCATTAATGAAAGCAGCTACTGTAGCATAATAGCAGGAAGGGTCCCAAAACTTAAATGAGTATGCCCGCCAAATATCGTAAACATGTGCAGTCGCTAAAATGTATGTAGACTAACTATTATACCTTTAAGAAATACGTACCTGAAGATGAAATACGGATAAAACAACATCTGGATTAATTGATAGAGGTTTTTTATATTACTGATCGTCCTTAATGCTCGTCATCATTGATCGGCTCTACTCTCGAACGATTGGTTTGATAGTCATCCTTTTCATTACTGATCGTCCTTAACGATCGTCACCACTGATCGGTAAGGACTCTCAGACGAACGGTACAGCCGATCGTCTCTACTCTCGGACGATCGGTCGTAACGTTCGACAGGTTCAGTTGTCTTCTCACTACCGATCGTCTTCTCTCTAAGACGATCAGTCTAGGAAGGTCTAGGAAGCTGACGATCGGTCTAGGAAGCTGCTCGGTCTGCGTTCTACTTGTCTTAGTTGTTTCTTTATTTTTTCTGTATAAATACTTTGTTTTGTTGTTTATTCTGCAACTTTTCAATACAATTCATTTTCAGTTTGTTCTTTCTGGTTTTCTCTTTCTCGTTTCTCTGATCACTTACATGGTATCAGAGCCTGGTTTTCTCCATTTCCACCACCGATTATCTTTCTAACCCTGTTAATCCTCTGTTTCTTCATCCCGGTGAGAACCCAGCTCTTGTTCTTGTCACTCCTCTCCTTTCTGACAACAACTATCAACAATGGCGGCATGATATGCTCGTTGCTCTTGAAACCAAGAATAAAGAAAAAATTGTTCTTGGTACTGTTTCTTGCCCTCCTGCTGATGATGTCCTTCACCAAGCCTGGAAACGCTGCAACAAGATGGTGATTTCCTGGTTGACGCGATCCATGACGCTTCCCATAAAACAATTCGTTATGTGGATGGAATCTGCCTACGAAATTTGGACTGATCTCCTTCAACGTTTTTCTCATGGTGATAAGTTTCGTATTGCTGATCTTCAAGAAGCTCTTCATTCTTGCAAACAAGGTGATTCCACTGTATCTCAGTATTATACTCGTCTTCAAATAATTTGGAAAGAGCTTTCTCTGTATCAAACCATTCTTGTCTATACCTGTCATTCTCCTTGCAATTGTGGATTATTGATCAAGATTCAACAAGATCGTAGTGATGATTCTGTAATCAAGTTTTTTACGTGGGTTAAACGATGAATTCTCTTCTGTACGTTCTCAAATCATGCTGATGGAACCCATGCCGACTCTTACCAAAACTTTTTCTTTGATCCTTCGACAAGAACGCGAATTTCACAATTCTTCCTCACAAATTCCACAAGATTCCATGGCCAATTTCAATTCTCACGATCCTCAGTACAAGCCTTATAAGACCGATCGTCCGGGTGTTTTTTCTGGTCGTGGACGAGGACGCATTTCTAAATTTGGTGGTCGTTCCAAATACTGCGATCATTGCAAAAGAACCAATCATACTTCTGATAATTGCTGGATCAAATATGGCCTTCCTCAAGGTTATAAACCCATCATCAAACCTAATTCTGCCATCTCCAATCCTTCTGCCAACCTGACTGATGGTGTTTCACACACCTCCACTGATTCTTCCGCTGATAAAACTCAAATTCAATGCACTTTTTCTCAAGATCAGTATGACGCCATTCTTGGTTTATTGAAACAGTCTCAATCTCCTACTACTAGGGAGGCCAGTGTTAATCAATGCACTCCACAGTCATCAGGTTCTTTTTCTTCACTTAATTTTTCCTCTTGGATTATAGATAGTGGCGCTACTGATCATATATGTTCTTCAAAATTTCTTTTTCATTCTTTACATCCCATCACTCCTATTTCAATATGTTTACCAAATCACAGTTTTGTTACTGCTAAATTTTCTGGCACTGTCATTTTAGGCAATTTGATTTTGCATAATACTCTTTTTGTTCCCAATTTCTCTGTTCATCTTATTTCTATTTCTAAACTGTTACATTCGAATAATTTCCTCATTGTTTTTCATCAAAATAGTTGTCTCATTGTGCAGATGGATACTTACCAGACGATTGGAGTAGCTAAGAAATACAAGGGCCTTTTTTATCTTCTTAGTAATAATCCAACAACTACTTCTGAATTAAATTTTTTTCATTCTGCTTTTCATAATAGTTCTAGTGATTCTTGTAATCTGTGGCACATGAAACTTGGACATCCTTCAAATAAAGTTTTTCAAACTTTAGCTTCTCAATATACTGATATTTCCTTTCAATCTATTGATGATTGTGATGCTTGTGCTTTTGCTAAACAAAAACGTCTTCAATTTTCTGTTAGCAAAACTAAATCTCCTTGTTTCTTTCATCTCATTCATGTTGACATTTGGGGCCCCCTTTCTATTTCTTCTATTGATGGATACAAATATTTTTTAACTATTGTTGATGATTATAGTCGTTTCACATGGATTCTTCTTTTGAAACACAAATCTGATGTTAAAACCTTACTTCCAAAATTTATTCTTTTAACTGAAAACCAGTTTTCCTGTACACTTAAAATTCTAAGATCTGACAATGGCAAAGAATTTCTTCTTAATGATTTTTATTCTACTAAAGGTATTTTTCATGAAACTACTTGTGTTGCTACTCCTCAACAAAATGGCATTGTTGAAAGGAAGCATCAACATATTCTCAATGTTTGTCGTTCTCTCCTTTTTCAATCTAAAGTTCCTAACATTTTTTGGTCTTATGCTATAAAACTTGCCATTCACATTATTAATAGACTTCCAACACCTTTTCTTCACAATAAATCTCCTTATGAATTAGTTTATTCTATCAAACCTGATTTTTCAAATCTGAAAGTTTTTGGATGCTTATCATACTCCAGCTCTGCTACTGCAGGACGTACAAAACTTGATTCCAGAAGTACTAAATGCATTTTTCTTGGATACAAATCTGGAACCAAAGGGTTTGTGCTGTATGATTTGCATTCACATTCTATCATCCTTTCACGAAATGTCATTTTTCATGAATATATTTTTCCCTATAAAAATTGTTTAACTTCACCTTCCTCTCCTACACATGATGATAATTCTGATGTTATTTTCTTTGATTTTCCTACTGTTCTACCTATTTCCATTGCTCCAAATTCTTCTCCTAGTAACATTTCTCATCCTACTTCTGATAGTATCATTATTCCCACTGTTGAACAACGAATTTCTCTTAGCAACAAAACTCGACCTACATATCTAGATCATTACTACTGTAGTACTACTTCTGGCATTCAACCAACCCATACTACCCCGTATCCCATGCATTTGTTTCTTTCTTACAATAATTGTTCCTCTAACCACACTTCCTTTTGTCATAATATTTCTGCTCAAGTTGAACCTTTTTCTTTTAAAGAAGCTAGCAAGTTTGAATGTTGGCAACAGGCTATGAATTCTGAACTTGTTGCTCTTGAAAGAAATCAAACATGGACTTTGGTGAATCTCCCTACTGGTAAGAAACCTATCAGTTGTCGTTGGGTATATCGTATCAAGCATAAGTCGGATGGCTCTATTGACAGATATAAAGCTCGCTTAGTGGCAAGAGGTTTCACTCAAACTGAAGGATTGGATTACTATAAAACTTTCTCACCTGTTGTTAAAATCACCACGGTTCGGCTTGTTCTTGCTCTTGCTGCCATCAATAAATGGTTTCCTCATCAATTGGATGTCGATAATGCTTTTCTTCATGGTGATTAATCTGAAGAAATATACATGAAGCCTCCTCCTGGTCTCTGTTCATCTACTCCTAATCTCGTCTGCAAACTTCAAAAGGCTCTTTATGGTTCAAAACAAGCTAGCAGAAACTGGAATCATAAACTCACATCTGAGTTGTTTTCTCTTGGTTTTAAACCAAGCTCTGCCGACCACTCTCTTTTTATCAAACATTCTCCTTCTGCTATCACTATTATTCTGGTATATGTTGACGATATACTTCTTTCTGGAAATAATCTGTCTGAAATTACCACTGTCAAAGATCATCTCCACAGCAAGTTTCACATTAAAAATCTTGGAGATCTCAAATTTTTTCTGGGTTTTGAAATTGCTAGATCTCAAGCTGGGATATGTATTAATCAAAGAAAATATTGTCTTGAATTAATTTCTGAAGCTGGTATGTTAGGCTGTAAACCTGCTTCTACCCCTGCTGATCCTTCTATCAAACTTCATGCTGATGACGGCCCTCTTCTCACTAATCCTTCTTCTTATCGGCGCCTTATTGGTCGTCTTCTTTATCTCACTCATACACGGCCTGACATCACTTTTGTCGTACAACAACTTAGTCAGTTTATCTCCACTCCTCGTCAACCTCACATGCAACAAGCAATGAGGATTATTAGATACTTAAAGAATGCTCCTGGTTTTGGTCTATTATATGCCACAAATAACTCCTTCCGCATTCATGCATATTCTGACTCTGATTGGGCTACCTGTGCTACCACTAGAAGATCCATCTCTGGTTTTTGCATTTTTCTTGGAACTGCTCTTATCTCCTGGAAATCAAAGAAACAAACTACCGTTTCTAAGTCTTCTTCTGAAGCCGAATACAGGTCTTTAGCTTCCTTAACTTGTGAATTACAATGGCTGCAATATCTTTTAAAAGATTTGCATATACCGTGTCCGACCCCTTATTCTGTTTACTGTGACAACAATTCTGCTATCCACATTGCCAAAAATCCCACCTTTCATGAAAGAACCAAGCATATTGATATAGACTGTCACGTTACTAGACAAAAGCTTCAAGATGGTCTCATCAAACTTCTTCATGTTTCTTCTACCAATCAAGTTGCAGATGTTTTCACTAAATCTCTCTATCCTTCTCCTTTTAATATTGTTACTTCCAAGCTAAACATGCATAATATCCATGTTCATCTTGAGGGAGGGTGATAGAGGCCTTTTACATTACCGATCGTCCTTAACGCTCGTCATCACTGATCGGCTCTACTCTCGGACGATCGGTTTGATAGTCATCCTTTCATTACCGATCGTCCTTAACGATCGTCACCACTGATCGGTAAGGACTCTCAGACGATCGGCTGTACCGTTCGTCAGGTTTTGTTTACTTCTCATTACTGGTTTTGTTGTCTTCTCATTGTCGATCAGCTCTACTCTCGGACGATCGGTCGTAACGTTCGACAGGTTCAGTTGTCTTCTCACTACCGATCGTCTTCTCTCTAGGACGATCGGTCTAGGAAGCTGACGATCGGTCTAGGAAGCTGCTCGGTCTGCGTTCTACTTGTCTTAGTTGTTTCTTTATTTTTTTTGTATAAATACTTTGTTTTGTTGTTTATTCTGCAACTTTTCAATACAATTCATTTTCAGTTTGTTCTTTCTGGTTTTCTCTTTCTCGTTTCTCTGATCACTTACATTAATAGCTCTTTTTCTATTGTTTACACTTTTTTAGGTTTTTTAACATAGGTCAATTTTGTTTGTTATTTATAAAATTGGGATAATTGACTAAAAAATCACATCACATATGGACAAGTTCTATGGAGTTTATACTACTTCTAAATTGAAATTACAGTGAGTAAAAACGACTTTTTCATTAAATTTAAAAAAGTGAAGTCGTTCTAATGATTTTTATAAAAATATTTTAAACATAAGTCGTTATATGTGGTAGTGATTTTCAATTGAGCTTAAATTTCTTCAACATGATTTCAGTTTAATGAATTTTTCCAATAACTTTTTTTATTTTTTAAAATATAGTCAAGTATGAATTAATTTTAAATTATGGTGGTGTTAGAAATATGAATATTTGGATTTAAAAAAATAATAATAATTCCATAATATTCAAAATTCATTTATCTATGACTTCCCGTGTCATATGAATGTCTTATTCTTGGTTTTTTAGGTTATTGTTGTAATTATTGTTTATTGTTTTCATCACTCTATTCATTTTGAGGAAAATGGGATGGTGACCTATTTTTTTATGATATTTAAAAGGGATTTGTGAAGGATAAAATGACATTGATGAAGTCTCTGGATTATGTGCAAACAGTAGTGTCAAGCTTGAAGTGGCAAACATGTTTGAGTGAGATGGAAAGAATGTGTACGACGAAGGACTTATGGAAGGGAATGTTTGATGGGTTGTCAAACTAAGGCTAGAAATATTCAAACATTTGACTATAATTCATAGACAACACACCAAAAGATTGTAGGCGATGTAGAAAATCTCTAAAAGACCCGACATGGGCAAGGAAAGGTTGTGAAGGAGGATGAGGATGTTCCTATGGCATATCATATTATAACATAAATAATGGATGACAAAATCTATAATAATCAACCGACTTATTTCATCACAGTTGTAAGGAGTCCAGAAAATCTGAAACCAAATGGATTACATTGTATGTAAATCTCAAAGATAGTGAAAATGAAAATAACATTGCATATTCGTGTTATGGAAGTACTACCTGTCTAGTATGTAATTAATCAAAAGTCCAACGAAATTAACTAACTAAAGTGGAACTAGGGTTCATCCTATGAATGAGTCGAGACTATTAATATAATAAATAGTTGCATGTTATTTATGCATGCAAGGGACACTTTAAAAAATAAATGTTTTACCTTTTTGTAATGGGAAAATCACTTCTTGTAGCAATTGGTTGATTCCTTAAAGGCTCTATTTGTGGAGGTATGCATATAATTCTCTCTTAGACAATCATACATTTTTTGATATTATCTTGGTTGAATGTATGAACTCTACTCTAAAAAAAGCTTGTTCATTATCCATTTATGTTGTAATTAGGGCAACATTTGATAGGATTGCATCATGATTTTTTGATCGAGATTTGATAGAAGATTCTATGTTAAGAGTTGGTCATCAATATTCGAAATATATAAATGAAATTATTAGAAAAAATCAACAATAAGAGGGCTTGTGTGATGTCTATAGGTATAATTGACAAAATTCCGAATTTGGGATTCAAGAGATATTTTCTCCATATGATCACTGCCCACCAATGTCTTTCATGGTTAAATTAAATGACTAGTGGTGTGATTCTGATTATTTTCAAGCTCTTCAATTGTCTTGTCATAATGTAATAGTTGTCTGTTCTTTCTCCTATTTAGATCTGACCACATACATCCATCTTGTTTATAGTTTTTATACCATCAACCGAGCATATGAGCTTTAGTTTCATCCAGTTAAAAATAAAGATTATCGGTCCACCTACAGTGGACCTAATTTCATTCCAAACTCATACATGCGTCATAGAACATTGGAACAACCTACAACTACTCGTATCCATAAATGAAATGGATCTATCGAATCCCAATAAGTCAAATAAATGTTCATATTGTATAAATGATTAATTTATCATTATATTATATTATTATGAAATTCATATCTTGTAATTTTCATTATCTTAATCAAAGTTTCATCTTGTAATCCAATCATGCACATTACTAAGTTTTAAACTCAAATCATGCATACTAAGTTTTAATAAAGGCACTTCATCTATAAAATAAAGTTTCTCACTTTCAAACTTCTATTTGACTATTTTGTAGAAAAGAATATCCCCTATCGCCTATTAAGAAGATCCTTGTGGAACCTTCCATGCAATTCCCTACCTTTCATGCATTTTCTTATCGTTTACCTAGGTAGTTCTGGTCGAACCTTCCATGTATTTCCCTACCACCTACCTAAGCGGTCTTAGTCGAACCTTCCATGTAGTCCCCTACCGCCTACATAGGTAGTCCTGATCGAACCTTCCATGTGATTCCATGCTGCCCATCAAGGTGGTCCTAGTCGAACCTTTCATTTAGTTCCTTACTACCTACCTAGGCGGTCTTAGTCGAACCTTCCATGAACCTTCATGCAGTTCCTCACCACCTAAATGGTCTTGGTTAAACCTTTCAAGCAGTTCAATGTCGGTTATCTTGTCGTTCTTGCTTTAAATTACCTAGAGATTCATGTGTGGCTCATGTGCCACCTACATTGTGGGCCTCAGTTTAGCAACTTAGATTAACAACTCTCATGTGCTACCTACCTCATTGGCCTCAATTTAACAACTCAACTTAACATGTGCCGCCAACCTCGGTTGAACAACTCTTGTGTGCCACTTACTTTGTCAGCCTCGATTGAACAACTCTCGTGCTACTTGCCTCGTCTGTCTTAGTTAAACAACTCTCATATTTGTACTTTTCATATCTTATCAGGCCTTAGATGAGTAAAAGTAACTTAGAATTGTTTTTCCCAATATCCATCAGAGGAATTGTACAAAAGCATGGTTATGTTCGACTACATATATGTCGGTCTAAAAATATAAGTTATAAAAGGTAAGAGGAAGATACGACTACTAAACATAAGACAAATTTCCACCTCCTCGCTTCATTTCCTGTGTAGCTTGACAACTATTCACCACTCATGTCTATTCAAACCTTTTTGTCACAATGCTCATGAAGGTCGAGGAGACTACTACACCTGTAAGGTTATTGTTAAGGATACAAATTTTCTTTGCATTTGCAAAACTCTACAAGAGGACTATCAAGTACCTTATGTCGATATCATATTCCATAAGTCAACTAAAGGCCACCTACAAATATTTTACTGAAGTTCTTCACATGCTTGAGTCATGAGAAGACTAAGGGACTACTGTATTGTACACAACCAATTGGATTAGGGATTTGATATATGAGAACCTTGTTTGTGCCTGTGTTTACAAATAATAAAAAAATTACTTTATGTAGCAGTTATAACTAGAACTAGTATATAAAACCTTTTTTATTATTATAAAAATTACATCACACTTACTTTCTATATTGGTTATAACTAGAATCAATATAGAAAATTTTATTCTTTATGAAAATATCACCACACCCACCTGTTGAATAAATTATAACAAGTGAATTTTCACTCATATAAATAATGTCATTGAAACGATAATATCTCTATTAAACAATATTTTATAGGATGTTATTGTTTATTTTCATTCACTAAAATAGTTTAAATAAATTATATATTGTGTCATTAATTTTATTATGTTTAAATAATATTATATGATATGATGTGATTAAGTGAGAATATATATATATATATATATATATTAGGGATGACAATGAATCGGGTTGGGTTGGGTCGGGTACGGATAGTGTCTACCTGCAACCCGACCAGACAAAAAAAATTCATCCGCTACGCACAGATACACACTTAAAAAGTACCCTGCGGATATTTTAAAACCCGCATATACCTGGAAATATTTAAAAAACTAATTTTTTATAAATTATTAAAATAAAATTTAAATAATATTACAAAACATATATAGAATATAATATAAATTAAATTAAATATAAATATAAATTTATTTTTAATTAAATTGAACTTTATAAAATATAAATTAATGTTAATTTTAATTAAATTTAACTCAATAAAATATAAATTAAATTTTTATTTCTATTATTTGCTGGTAGCGGATATCCACGGGTACAGATAGTATAGTGTCCGCACCTAACCCGTTTATAAGTGGGTATTAAAATACCCACTACCCATAACTCGCGTGTAGTTAATATCCGCGGATATTAACTATCCGTTTGTGAGTTTTATCCATGGTATCCATGGGTACAGATTTTTTTGTCATCTCTAAAATATATATAAAGAGAGATAAATAGTGTGATGTGAATAACGGGTCTTAAGTCAAGTATTATGCAATTAACTAAGTCAGTAAATTTAACTAAATCAAGTGTCTTCTCCATCTTAACCTAGATTGTCAATTATTTGACAACTCTTTGTTATTATATACGTGTTAAATATATATATAAATATTTTTATTAATTATTTCATCATTATTAATCAATTTATATGGTAGTTCAACAATGAAGGTGTAATGTTACAAGTAATAAATTATTTGTATTTGTTCACTCGTAGCCTAAATTATATTAATTAGTCTATTTAAATAAAATTTACATTATACTTTATTTACTTACAATAATAACAAATTATGTATTTTAAAGTTGTTTTAGTAATTTAATATAATTTTACTTACATTTAATCCTATATTATTTTTAAGATGGAATCATATTTGAAATAAAAAATTATAATAATTTTATTAATTTATTTTAATTATATATATATATATATATATATATATATATATATATGGTTTAATGTTTCGGTAGGTCCCTCTTTTCGTCGAGAATCTCAAATAGGTCCCTTACTTATTGAGTGTCTCAATTGAGTCCTTATTTTTGAAAAATTGAAACAAATAGAGGCTTGTCGTCAAATTGAACAAACACCGTTAGACTGATGTATACGTGGCATGCTGACGATAGTGTTTTGAATGATGTGGCAAGGGTTAAGTTAATCTAACATGGATATTTGTTTTTTTAAAATTAAAGAAATTGAGAGAAGTTAATTAAAATGAATTGTTTATAAAAATTAGGGATTAGAGAAATCTGAGTGCTTCCTCAAATTAGGGTTCCTTTGGAATTTGAGTTCGTCTAGATACCTCTCTCCCCATGAGTCAATTAGTACAATCGTTGCGCCTCCGCTCCATCAATCCTCCCTTCCTCCGCCGCCTACTCCCCCATCGTTCCCCTTCGACATCTGTTGAATCAGAAGCGCTAATGTCAAACTATTCAATGGTGTCAGCATTCCAAGAGTTAGCATTATTCAACCGTTCGCCCTCAGAGAAGATATCGGGGATTCGCTCGTCGGCTACAGATGAGACTGGATCTCTTCCTCATCGTCCATATCCTTCATTTTTATTTTCGTTTCTTTAAAAGAAATTTGGGTGAAATTGGTTTGGAACCTTTTTGGAGGTTTCGTTGACGGAAGGGAGTGAGTTGACGGTGACTGTCGAGATGTGCTTGATGAAACTTTCAACAATGGCTTCTCTTATATGTTCCCTTTACTAGCCGAAGGCTCATCCAGAAACTCTGCAAATTATCCAATGCACAATTGTAAAGGAGCTTTCTATTAATGAAACCACTTTGACTCTACAAACTAAATTTTCATATTTGGGTGTTGATTCTCTTGAAACTGTGAGGCCTCAAATTCTTCCTTCCTTCCATGTTTGTGAATTTCTTCATTTACAGATTGCTCTTTCTGATTGCTCTTTTCTGTTTTTCAATTGCTCTTTTTGATTGGGGTAGGTTAGTTTGTTTCTGTCTAAAGATTATCAATTGGTGCAAAAGTAAGGATGATAGAAGAAGGGATGATGGTTACGATGAACATATGATGGAGCATATAAGGATCATGAGGATATGATGGAGCAGATAAGGATTCTGGGATGAAATTGGTGAAGATGATGATGTTGTAAAAAGGATCCTAATTCTTTTTTAATTTTTTAATTTTAAAATAACTCAAATCTAAATCATTTAACCATGTCATTTAAAAATAAAATCCAACGTGCCATGTCAAATATTCAGTAACTGTCGTTAGGTCCAATTTAACGGTAAGGGTCTAATTGATGCAATTTTCACAAAATAAAGACCCAATTGAGACGCCGAAAAAAAAGGAGACCTATTTGAAATTCTGGACAAAAATAAGGACCTACCGAGACAATAAACCTATATATACATAATATTACATTAAAATCATATTTATAGGTTTAATCATTCACTAAGTCCCTATTTTCGCATGGAATCTCAATTTAGTCCCTTTCTTTCTGGAAATATCAATCGGGTCCCAAATTTATGAAAATCGCAACAAATGGATCCTTTCCGTTAAATTGTGTCCAACGACGTTAGGGTGTGTTTGACGTGGCACGCTGTTGTGAACTTCTTATCTGACGTGGTTGATTCAAGCAGTAGCAGTGAAGCACGTGGATATTTACAATTTTTTAAGTAAAAAGAAAAGAATTGTTTTAAAAGGGGATTCAAGTTTTGTGTGGATCGAATTAGGGATCACTTTCAAAACTGCAGCAAACAAGAGAAAGGCTTAAACTTTGCAACAATGGAAGCTTACGAGAACGAATCGAAGAAGGGGTTCTGGAATGCGGAGGAAGACTCGTTTAATTTGTTCTGATTTTGATTGTAGGGTTGAAGAGAAGCGGCAAAAGTTGCAGACTGAGATGGATGAATTATCTGAGGGTGATTGCAAAAGCGGCAAAAGCGGCAAGAAGCTTGGTGTTGATAAGAAGGGAAAGAGAAAAGCTTGTGTGACTGCAAAATATATCCCTGGAGTTGAAGCTGAGGGTGATTGCAACAGTGCATCATCAATGGAGAGGAGTGGCGAAGGTGAGAAGCTTGTCCATGAATAATCCCAATCCCTAATTCCTAATAGTGTGTTTGATCTATGCACTTCTCCTTACTGCACTCAGAATAATCCCATTTTGGTTTAAAACAATTATTTTCTTTTTATTTAAAAAATTTAAATATCCACGTGCTTCACTGCTACTGCTTGAATCAACCACGTCAGATAAGAAGTTCACAACAGCGTGCCACGTCAAATACACCCTAACGCCGTTGGACACAATTTAACGGAAAGGATCCATTTGTTACAATTTTCATAAATTTGGGACCCAATTGATATTTCCAGAAAGAAAGAGATTAAATTGAGATTCCATACGAAAATAGGGACTTAGTGAATGATCAAACCCATATTTATATGTGAAGGAAAGTATAAACAAAGTCGGGCTTCACCAAAGTCAAATTTTGGTTGGTATGAATAACACATAATATAATACATTAAACCTTGCATGTTCTTCTGTATCTGGCTGGAATATGCAAGGAAAGAAAAGTACTACACTTTTCAGAAACATTGAATACACCTCAGGTTGAATATACGCAAAAAATGGTAGCCAATTGAAAAAATGTGGAAGATTTTATATAACGTAAGAATTATAAATTGAATGTTAGCAAGTAGGGATGTAAAAATAATCTAAATACTCCAATCAAATTTATAGTTATATTGATTCAAATAACCATGAATTCATAATAGAATCACATTTAGAAGCAATTTTCAATTATTTTCAAATGATGAATTCAAAGAAAAATAATGTAAATTTGTGAGATATAATTTTAATTTTAATATCAGATTTTTTACATTAAATAAATATAGATTTAAACTTCTTTAAATATAAGTTTTAATTAAATTTAAATTTCAATTATTCAGATCTGGATTGTATATGGATCCATTCACATCCCTATCCAAAAGCTTGAAAAGTCTAAGACATGAGTGTATGTATAACTCCCAACAAACACAATTAAGTCATAATTTAGAATTTTATGTTGTACTAATTTTAAATCATAAAATTCACATTCAACATTCATGAAATCTACACTTTTGTTAGCTATCACGTCGTTAGTTTTGAAAACAATTTTTCCCATTGAATGAAATTTCTAATAATGTTACCTTATAACATATCTAAATGATTTTACATATTTTCATGAACTACTTTCGCTTCTAATTACTTAGGTGAAGTATTTTCTTTTTTATCAAACCTTCGTGTATGGTTATACTCATTTTTCGTATGGTCTACTATAATTAATATATGTCTCATGGAAAAAAAGAAGAAGACATTTGTTACTTTTTATCAAAAATTTTATATTAAACTTTGACAACCTACTTAGCTAGTACTTATTTAATATTTTAAATGTACTATTATTCAAGTTAAAATATTTTTTAAATATTGTTTTTATATTTTTCTTCAAAAAATTAAAATATATAAAATATTGATCATTTTTGTTTAATTTTTTTTTATAAAAATACTATTAAATGTTATTCAACTTCAATACTATGGTATATTTATTTTCTATGTGTATTTTGAAGGTTAAAAACTTAAAAAATATATTATTTTTAATTTTTAAATTATTAATCCTTTTTTTAATAATGAATGTAAATAAACGAAGCATTTGGCTGTACAATTAAAGAACAAATAACTTAATGATTCTTCAATTTTTCCCATATACAAGTCTCCATTCCTCTCAACCTATCCCATAAAATAGTATACCCTGACTATATTTCCCTGAATCGTCACCCTTCCAAATTCACCAATCTAAAGCCTACTTGACTCGGGGATGTTATATTTTTCTAAATTTTATACGTTATTCAATCATTCATTATATTTTATTAATATTAATATATAGTCCTAACAAACATTAATTTAAGGAATAAATTTGGATTTGTTATTTTAAAATGTTTAGTATAACTTTTGCTGAAAATTTCATATTAATTAGAAATAAAACAAATTCAAAATATATAAAATCTCACGGATTTTGAATTACTAGTAAAAAAAATGAGCTTTTGACTTTGTTATTTTTGGATGTTTGGTGTCTGCCCAAATATTAATGTCACAGTAAGGAACATTGATTAACGTCGAAATTGGTCATTTTGGACGGTAATTAACATTGCAAAATACACTCTCCTACGTCCCTCTTTTTTTTAATAAATGATTTATTTTTACAATTTTACCAAACTTAAAAAGCATAAAACCAACAAATATAGTCAAATTGTGGCCTTTTATATATCCAAAAATCATTTTCAAATTTGTATACTAATCAAAACTATAAACTAAAGCTATCACAAGTAAAAACTTGAAGAAAAAAACATTAGAACATGGCTAGCACAATTTTGTATCCACTATCACCCATAGGAGATAAAGAAAAAGAGTTGTCATCCTATCAATCCTTACTATGTATGTTAGTAGTGGTGTTATACTATTAGTAGTGAATGATCAGTTTAAGAATTATTTGGAAAGTCACTTGTTGAAAATCTTTAAAGTATCATACTTTTGCTTTCATTGGCAAATTTGGAATTATTATGTATCGATTTACGGTAGAAAAAAAAAATTAAGGTCATGGCAGCTAGCATCACTGATTATTCCTTCTAGATTTTCTAAAAAAAAAAGTCATTTGCTATTTTTCGTCAATTAATTTTGTGTTTTTCATCTTTTTTTCAAACTTTGCAAAAATATTTCACACATTTAGACTTTGAATTTTGATCTTAACTTTTCTTATGGGGGGTTTTCATGAATTTTTGGTGCATTGAACAAATTTCAAGGTCATTTGGAGTTCTTTTGAATATACTCTTAGTTTTATCCTATGGGTGTATATGGTGTATGACTAAGGGAACTCATTATTTAATTAAAATGACAAAAATAAAGTATACAAAATATTACCAATACCATATACAAAAAACAAGTTCAATAATACCAATATCAAAAAGTGAAAGCTCAACAACCAATTTATAGCCCATAAAACACAAAAAGGAAAGTTCATCAAAAACCCAAAACTAACCTTGAAGATGGGTTCACCGTCGGAATAAAGCACTGCTGCCGATGAGGGAGAAAGGCGAACACACCTATGGTGGTCATTGTGGTGGAGCTATTGAGCAGGAAAACACAAAAGAAATTCATCAAAACACAAACAAAATGACAACCAAGGTAGTGGGAACACATACATTTAAGGTAAATTATACAAAAGTGATTTTTGTTCTTCCTGACACTCGTGATGGAGTTTGAACTTGCATTCAGGACGTCAATGCTAAACGAAAAAGTGATATCAATAGACAAAAACTAAAGAAATATTCAAACAAAGACAACATAAACACTTTCGTTAAGGGAAATTACACAAAATTTATCTTTGTTCTTCCTCGCACTCGTGAACAAAGTCTCTAGTTCAAGTAGAAGAAAAAACGCAAAGAAATAATGTGGTGGCACTGCATTTAGAAAATAATTACAATGTATATGACATCAGAAAACTCCAAACTCCGACGTTTTATACCTCTTCTAAACTAGGATATTCAACTTCATATGTGAGTACATCTTTACTTTTGCGTCAAACATTTTCATGAAATTTATCCAATATGACGTTAAAAATTGTGAATTCAATATCTAATGAGCATATGACAAAAATAGTATAAATTTCAATGTCGAAATTAGACATTTATTTAAAAAATTTCACCTATCATTTTTAAGGTTAATTTTTGTAGACGTTCAACGTGAGACTTGGAAAATAACTAATAAAAGATCATTCAACTGGGAAAATGAAAATAGAAAAATATCAGTTTAATGTGTTAAATTGGAAGAACATTGAGGAATATAGAAGATAGAAAGTGGTTTTACATATTTAAAAAAAAAAACTAATTTCAAAATAAATGAAAAATATTTTTTAAATTACAAATATAAACATATTTTCTCAGTCTTTTTTTCTCCTAAAGATGTTAGAGTGTGATTTTCAATGAAACCTTGTATTGAAGATACAATTTATCTATCACACCCGATAAATTATTCATAAGTTTTATTTTAAAATATATTCACTCTCGTTAACACAAATTTATCCAAATGTATTTACTTTATCAAAATCCATCCTCCCAAAGAAGCTGGACTCATGACTTGGTGTTTGGATAATGGTTTTGAGAGTGTTGCTGACAATTTGATTTATGTCCGTAGAAAAATTTAACATTTGTTTGGTTTTAATAAAAGGATTTATTCTTTTCTCTTATTTGAGTGTGCTAATATTTGTTGTTGCTATATTATATATACGAAATTAGTGGCTAATTCTATTCAGATCAAGCTTTTTTCACGTAAGGATGATGGAAAAACCACGATTGACTAATATTTTTATTGGGGTACAGTCACTTGTATAGTTTTTAAGTTTAGGTTTAATACCCTATGATTTTTTTCAAGTTTTGCTCGAAAATGTTAAATTAGTTCATCCTTTAAAAAGTGCGTCAATTATGTCACAGTTAATAAAATTTGCACCAATAAAATCCTTTCTGTTAAATCCGTAGACGATGTTAACTATTTTTCACTCTCTTTTACTTTTTTAGTGCAATGCATGTTTTTTAATATAAATTTTTTATAGAACTCTTTTAACCATTTTTTTTCTAGTCCTCATAATAACCTTTTAGTTTCACTGGTCCAATAAAATAGGTAATGTGAGCAGAGAGAAAATTGTAGAATGAGATTAAAGAAAGAAGGCTATTAAACATAAAATATGAACTCGTATCTTTTTATTTATAGAGTCATCCCCCAATTACTTTTCATTTATTTCAGATTGTATTTTCCATCACTTTTTTAATATTGTTTCAATGTCTTTTTTTAATATTAAGTTTCGATTAGAGATAATTCAGGATAAATTTTGAAATAAAATTTGATCACTAAAATATAACATTTTTAATGGCCATCCTTATTTTAATTATTCGACAAATAATACGCAATGTTAATATTCCAATTGAAATTCATAGTTAAAAAATATTCTTAATTACATTTACATTTTTCTTCGTATATAAGTTCAAAAAATTTATAAAAAACCAAAGATATTTTTAATTTAACTCATAATTTTATATTTTTTCTTCTTCTACATTATATCATAACTTAATAAGCTTCTTTTTTTTTAAGTCATGATTCTTATGATTAGCAATTAAATTCTTTTCTTAAATCTCTAAATATAATAACTAGTGTTTTTTCCAGGAAGAATAATAACCAAGTTATTATACAAAAATAGTTCCTTTTCTAATATAAAAATAGCTCATAATTAAAAAAAAATACACAATTATATCTTAAAGTTATAAAAGAACTAAAATATAGAAAAAAATAATAATATTATAAGAACATTAGTTAAAATTTATCGAAAAGTAAGGATCATAAATAAATTCTACTAAACAGGTTATTATTTAAAATAAACAGACCATATTAATTTTTATGTACAAAAGGACAAACAACATTTTGACATTTTCAAACGAAATTTGAGAGAAAATAGGATATTAAACCTTAAGTTTATAAATAACCTAGTAATTTGATCAAAGAAGTTCAAGAATTTGATATCATATAATATACGAATAACATCGGAATGGGTATTCTGTTATTCATTTTATCTAAAAATTTTATTCAATGTCCCTAGTTACTCATCTCAAATGAGTTTTTCAATTTTTTTAATGAAATCTTTATTTTTTAAAATTGACGCTATCAAAATATTGTTTTGATATTAGTAAAAAAGATAGGTTAAATTATTTCAATGTCCCTACTTGGTTACTCATCTCAAATGAGTTTTTCAATTTCTTTTATTAAATCTTTGATCATTGTTGTTAGTATCATGTTAACACATTAAAAAGGTGTCACGTATTATTTCGTAATTTTTTTTATTTTTTAAAATATCTTTTTAATTATTTTTATTTTTTTAAAAAATAAAATATTGGTGAGGTATCAAATTGACATTGTATCATATGATAATAATGATGTGATATGATCATTTTCATACCACATGTCATTTTAGTCTCATTTTGGTCTTTCTATTTTTATTTTGTCTTAATTTAATCTTAATTTTTTTTAAATTAAACAATTTTATTTCTAAACTCAAATGAAAATTAATTTATATATAAATGTTATACAAATATTTTTATTAAATATTTTTAACAAATATAAGTTTATTAATATTTATATTTAGTTAATTGTACATATATTAGTTATGTTTTTTTAAATATACGAGTTAAAGAAAAGTAACATGACATACTAGTATGCCACTGAATAAATTAATGACGTAAAATTTTATTTTTTAAAATAAAACGTTAAAAAGGTTTCACGAAAATCGTAATTAATAATTAGGGTTTTCATAAAAAAAATTCAAAATTTTTATTTTAAAAAAATAAAATTTCACGTTATTAATTTGTTTCCTAATTTACGTCATTCAACAAATCTACACCAGCATGCCATGGTAATGTCTTTTCTTTTTTTACTATTATAAATATATTTAAAAAACATAAGTAACATCTACACAATTACCTAAATATACATATAAATAAACTTAATCTTATTAAAAATATTTAATAAAATATCAATTTTAATAAAAATATTTATATAACATTTATATACAAATTAAATTTGATTTGAATTTGAATAGGAACAAAATTATTTAATATTAAAAAAATTAAAGTAAATTGAGACAAAATAAAAATACATACACTAAATTAAGATTAATGTTGTAGCATGACAATGACATGTCGTATTAGTGACACATGACACAAAATGTCATGACACATGATAAATTTTTATTTTTTAATATATATAATAAAAATAAATAAAATTAAAAATATTTAAAAAAATAATCACGATATGTGACATTTTGTGTTAGTATGATACTAATGGCAAGGATATGATTGCGTTGATTTTAAAAAATAGAGACTCAAATGAAAAAAAAAAAAGGAATCCATTTGGGACAAACAACCAAAAATAGGGATTTTGGGATGATTTAAACCAAAAAAAATATTTGTAAGTTATATATATATATATATATATATATATATATATATATATATATATATATATATATATTTGTGATATATTTTTCTGTTTTAAATAAAATTATTTAAAATTAAACTTTTAAGATATCAACTTAAAAATTAATTTTGAAATATAATTTAAATTAAATTATTCACTAAAATAGTAATGTAAATAAATTTGTTCTTTTCAATCGAAAAAATTCGAAAGAGTTGTACTAAACTATAGATTTTAAGAAATATTTTTTTTTTAAAATAACTCAATTTTTATATATATAAGTAAAAAATGAAAATGTGTGAAGTAAAAGTTTTAACCAATTTTCAATGACTAATATTTTTTATTAATAATTGTTGTTTTATTCACTTGATTTAAAAAAAATACTTCAATAAAATTTACTAATAATTATTAATAGGTAACAGGATATTAATATACACTATCATATCCGCACTATCCACATGCGAGTAATTAAAGATTTGTAATTATTATTCGTGGATATGTACATTAATAACCTTTATCTATTATGTATCATATATTTTATATGCAATTGATACGATTTGATTTTTCTGTGATCTCTTACCTAATCAAAATAAGCAACGTTTAATAATAATGAATTTGAGAAAGATAGAATAAATAAATTTAAGTAGATTTAGAAATAAAGTTTGTATTATTTTTTTAAAAGAATTTAAATGCAAAAATAAAAGAATTTGAGAGTAAAATTTATGAGTAATTTGATTAATATATTACATAAAAAAGCTTTTACAGATTAAATTATAGGATTACTAAACATAAATTAAAGAACTCATTTAAAAAATAAGAAACTTTTACACAAGAATTCATTGGTTTTCAGAATTAGTTCTGAAACCAATTCCAACCTAGCAAAATCAATTCTTCCAACTTCAAAATTTCACACACCATAGTCTCTCTTCCAATGCAAATGATAAAAAGTTAAAGATAATATTGTAAAAAACTACATCTCACCTACAAATCTCTTCATTCTAGATGATGTAAAATGATAATCTCACAGATCCATTTCCTTATTTGCTTTCAAATCCTTAAATAGGAGCATCACAACCATCTACACATTTATTCCCACAAATATCTTCCAATAATAAATCATTACAAACTACCATAACATTACTTTTAGTTTTATATGAACAAAAATGAGGGTGGATTGCAAGATACTAAATGATTTTGATACGTTCTTTTATAATATTTATTAGACAACGGAGAAGGGTCAGCAAATTAAATGTTGGAATGACTATTGTTGTTTTCCTTCTTATATTGCTCCATTGATTGGAATTGATAGACAGCTGCATATGAACAACTTGTCTCTAATGTTCATGCATGGATAACTCCTCTTGGAGAACTTCAACTTTGAATACCTGCTGTGGATAATTAGCATTAATGATTGCCATTGATTTTTCTGATATTCCTAACTAATTGGATGATTCAGGTGCTTGGTAAAAAATATAAATTTTTTTATCTAAACCTAAAGTTTATATGCTTTAATTATCAATAATTAGACAATAAAATTTCGTAAGAATATAATTTTTTTATCAAATATAGTTCTTCAGAATTTGCATTTCTTCGGCAAAGAAATCCTTCAAGGAAAGAGGCTTCTGATATAATTTTTTTAAGTTTCAATATAAAAAAGTACGTTGACTCTAAACAAATAATTTCCTAAGCTTGGATACAAATAATTCAACAACAATCACACTTAAAAAAACCTACATAAATAATTTACATCACATTCAACTCAATATATTAAGACAGTAAATATATATACATTTTCTTTTTTTGCATTGTTCAAATATTCGTGTATTCCTATTTCTACAATAAACATATAATTTTAAATAGTTAACAATATAGATCCTACATATATTTTTTTTCAATGAAAAGAATTAAATAGACAACTTATTAATTAGTTGCTGTTTTCATTTTGATTTTGATTTTAATTTGATTTGAAATTTGGTGTCATGTCAGGTTATGCAGGTTATTTATTATACGAACTCCTAGCCAGAGAAGAAGCCTTGCACACAGACTTTGTATATATAGCAGTCGGCATAAGGAAAGAGGAAAGATGAACAGAAAAAGCATGGAAAACAACGGGGAAAGCCATAGCAGAAGTGGTAGTTTTAGGATGGCAAAAGTTCACACTGTGCTTGAGCTTGGTACTGTTCATACACACACTAGTCTTCTCCTAGATGGTGATGGAGATGGAGATGTTGGTGAGGAGAGAGAGAAACACCCAAAACCTCTCACAAACTCTCTCTCTCCAAGGCAGATGAAGTCCCTAGTTGCTCTCTGCGACACCATCATACCTTCCATCGACGACAACCTCGTTCGCTCCTCCGATGAATCTGTTGCCAACTTCTACAACACTTCAGCGTCCATGGCTGGAACACCTCACCATGTAGGACTAGCCACCTTTAACCTTTCAACTTTTTCTCTCTTTCTCTTTCTTCTTTTTCACACCATGCCTTAGTCTGCACTTGATCCGCATGAATTTGGCTTTCAGCTTATTTTAGACTTTATGAATTTAATATAAGAAGAACATGTTACAAAAATAAACAAGTATATATGTATTAAACCATCACAAAAATTACTTTAAAACTTTCCTGTGTGGATCATTTCTCAATCATAGTAATTAATATGCTTGTTGACCTCTTGGATCAAGCGACAATGACTGAAATCAACTTACGATTTTAAAAATTTCATATGATTACCGTCAAGAGTTTATAAGTGGCATGACAAATATAGAAAATAGTAGAGTTTTGTGTAAAATTATTCCAAGTTTATGGTAATATGTGGTTGATTTGTAGCTTGAGAAAGTGATAAGTGAGAAACTGAAGCACTCGAGTACATGGCTGTTGCTAGTGACATTATGGCTATTGTCTACGTGGTTTGGGACGTTCATACTGTGTGGCATGGCGAGTGTGTCATCAAGGTTTCCATTCTTCCATAGCTACCCAGAAATGTCTCTGCTCAAACGCCAAAGGGCTATGCAGTCTTGGTCTCTCAGTTACCTTCGTCCCCTTAAGATGTTTTTCAGGACTATAAAGCTTCTCACTCTCCTTGTCTTCTTCACTCAGGTAATTAATTAATGTCCTTATTCTTATCTAACTCTCTACCAAGGCCTCACCTTACACAAATTAACAAGCACAACATTTAATGCTTATTGCTATTTTCTTTCTTTCTCTCTTAAATTATCTTTTAGTGTTTAAAGTTTAATCAATATATAATTTTGCTTGTAAAATTTTAATTAAATTTTTATTTTTTAATCAAATAATTTTGATTGTCCTATCTAAGAATTAGGTCAATATTAGATTATATGTTAAGATTAGGTATTATTATTTTATGTGAAAATAGTAAAAAGTATATGGATTGTATTTTGGGATTGATCTGAGATTATATTTTATGTATAGGTAATAGGTAGTACATATAGGTGTCTGGTATTAAAAAAACATCATTTTTAATATTAATTAACGTTAGTGACTTTTATAAATGATCAATACAAAAATTATGTTTTTTTTTATCGGTAGAAGTTTGAACTAATATAAAAGTCAGTCTTTGGTTAACACTTTAAGCGACACTTGGTTCGTAAATTGATATAAAAAAGTCTTTTTTTAACCGATAGAAAACCTTTTGTACAATAGTTATATATATTAATATCTTATTTGGATAAATAATTAATATTATTCTGAATTATGAATATGTGTTTTTTAGTGTGATAATAATTAAATGATACATTATCAGTGGACTAAAATTATTTAATTTTATAAAATTGGAGTACTCAAATATGCAATATAAGTTTTATAAAAAAAATAAAAAGACATAAATATATAAGTGAGAATGTGAATTTAAGTCGTGGTATTTCTTAAAATATGTTATTTTCTGTCTTCTGTCTTCTTTCTTCTTTCTTTGATGTGATTAATTTATATACTTTATAAAAATAAACAATAGTTTTACAAAAGGCATTGAAGTGATGGAATATACTGTTTTTCTTAACTATAATTATCATTACTGTACGAGTTAATTTATAATTTTGGAATGGTAACATGAAAGATTATACATTCCTTTATCGTTTGGTGTTTACGATTAAGGTACGGTCTTTGGTAAGGATAATAAATAGTGTATGATAATAAGAGAATAATTAATGTTTTGTCTAGAAATATAGTTGATAGAAAGGGACGGGGGAAAGAAAAAGATGGAAGGTAAGTGAAGCAAGTGGGGTGAGGGTTACATTATTGTATCCTTTTGTCAGGTAAAAAAGAAAACAAAAAATAAAATAAAATCTCCGATTGAAAGTTTAATTCCAAAAGAGGAACTGAGGGAATTAAAAAGAAGATGGCTCAAATGGAAACATTATGTTCTATATTAATGTAATTAAAAATATAAATAACTCATTTTTCTTTTGTTTTGGTAAGTTTTTTTTTCTTTTTTCTAAGTCAACGTGGGAGATAAATGTATGCATGACAGTTTCTGTATAGATACATAAATATCCATTAATGCATGTCCATTATTGGAAGATACAATTAACTAGACATTACATCTTTAAAAGAATTTCTTATAACAACTTTTCTTTATTTTTTCGTCAACGTGCGAATCAAATTTCAAGTTGTGTTTCATTTTGATATTAAGGAAAGTTAAAAGTTAGTTCAGGGGGGTAAATAGTTAAGAAAATAAAATTAGAAACTACAAATTTTCGTATATATATTCGTAGGAGATTTTCTTTGGATAGTATTATTTTAATATAAGCAAATTTTTACTCACACTTTATACCTATTATTTTATTATTTAACTTTTTTCTATAAAAATGAGTTGTTGACTTATGTAAATGTGGTGTAAACAGTGTAAAAAAATATTTTTCATTTTACTATATAAAAGAGGAATAAAAATGTACGTCACAACTTTTGTTTCAGAACTGATTAAAAGTATTAAATGGTCTCGATGAATGGTATTTTGACGTGTTGACTTGCACACCCAAGAAAAAGAAATAAAGGAGGAACTTAAATAAATTCTTGATGTTTGCACCAAGAATGTGAAATGTCTTAATGATAATGTGCATGCAGAAGATATACTCCTCCATCTCAGCCCTACAACAATAAAAACGTATATGACAGCATCTACTTCTGTCACCAAACTTTAGAGAGAAGACATTCAAATAAAACAAAACTTATAGGATTTGTTTCAGATAACATATTTCATAATTTTTGGTATGATAAACGAGAGACCAAGGGTCATCTTACTAACAAAATGCAGTGAAACAGTATCTTGTAGAAATATTTATGTATACTGAGAACAGAGTCTCTGATATAAGATGAAAGAACTTTTCAAATTATGACTGTTTGATAGAGTTTGTATATGCAAGCATTTGCATAAAGATTCTTCTTTAATGTCTGGGTGAAATGGGTGATATGAAGTAGCAGAATACGTAGGGTATGGAACGTGTTTCCTTTGATAGCATGTGCATATATCCAAATTAATGTCCAAGTGGTCACTTACAGCTCGGACATTCACTACAACCGTACCTTAGGTAGGGATAGTGTCTCCTCAATATAGTCATTATTCATGTGCCCCTCATTCAATTTTCAGGTACTTAAAATTTTAGGTTGTAGATACTTCAATGTTTCCATGTTAAAATCAAATGAAAATCCACAGTGTTTTAAACTAAAACATGTCTTAGTAGCATAGCATTGGCATGATAGTAAATGATGCCAGCTCAGGACAGAAAATCATTCACTTGCCTTTAAATATGAAAGCTACCACTCTGCCACAAAATATAGCTGATAGAACAAACTCAAATCAAATGGCTATTTCAGCATACTGTCCCATTCCGTAGGTTGTCCCTAACATTAGTGTTTTCTTTTTTTTTAGTTTTTCTTCTCCTTATAGAGCAGAAGAAGCTGGCCAAATGTTCAATATTTATTGCTCTTTCAGCTGTGTCACAGTGCAGCTTTTTGCGGCAAAAAATATAGGAGCTTTTACTTTGCTTCCACCTCACAGACATATTTTTTTCACTTTCAGAGTTGAACGTTGATTTCATTTGCCATAAAAGAATATATAGCATAACCTAAAGAATTTCACCAACTCATTAGGCACTATATCTAACTATATTATATATACGAATTTTAAATGTTAAAATATATCATAATCCTTAAAACATATTTTGTCACAAATTGGTAGTTTTGGAACTAATAATTTTTTTCTTATGTAGTCGGATAGAAATAGGAGAGTGAAATTATGAAGAGTAAAAAAATAATATTGGTGGATCGGTAAAATAAAAATAAAGTGGGAATAGGATGGGTGCCCTAACACTTTCATTTCATTATTTATTTATTTAGTTTTCTATTGACAAATTAAATTTTAATTTTTTCTACCACCCAAAATTTTATATTATTTGTGGGGATTGACTCCTCAAGGTTTGGGTATGTTTGATTGTAATTATGTGCATGTCATTCCCTAATACCCTAAACAACTCACCTCTTCATAGTCGTATTGGGCTGGAGTGGGAAGCTCTACGCTTTAGGGTACCAAAAGGAGCTGTGTTAGGCTTTGGAAACTAGTAGTTTCTTCTTTTCCATTTCCATATCTTTCCTCCTACATCCCCATAGTCATTTTTTATTTATTTCTGAATTAAATAACTTGGAAGTCAAAAATGACTTTGAAACATGTAATTTGAAAATTATTTTTGCTCTTAAAAAAAACTTTTAGAAATTCAAAAGTCATTTTTAAGAAAAATTAATTTTTGGATTTCACTAGCTGAGTTAATTTTTATTTTCACATTATATAATTTGAAAGGATGTGATAGAAGAAACTATTGGACCAATTTTAACGAAATTGTATAGGCTTTTGACCGAAGGCCAACTGTTTAACCGTATTATTGAAACTGGGAAAAAAATAATGGTGTACTGAAGAAGGGATATTTTCAGATAATTTTTTCCACAAATGCTTTTGGAATAAAAACAGATAATATTTTTTTATAAACTAGTTTATACACATCTTAAAAATTTATCCTGGAGAAATCAATATCATAGAATTTAAATAAATCAGCATACAGTAAAGTTATTTTATTTGTCCCTTTTATTTTATCTTGTGTTTATAAAGCATTGCGTTTAAATATAATATAACTACTGTGTGGATTTTCCATGATAATATATGTTCAATTTCATATTTTTGTGTGGAACAAAGCATGTGATTCTTATGTAAATTAATCATAGCTATTCCATTTTCAGGTAGATGAAGCAGAAGAAAACCCATCATGGAAGGCAATTGGATATTGTGGACCTGATCCAGAGCTTAAAGCACAGTTGAAGAACCACTTCTTACGTAGAACATTGAAGGAAGAAGAACATGAAAAAAAGGACAAGGATGATGATGATGATGATGAAGAAGAAGAGTTCAGAGGCCCTCTTCACAAAGGCCTTGTCCATTTAAACTATCCAATGGACATCATTAAAAATTCTCTAAGAAGATTTGGATTCTCAGTCTCTACCACGTCTAAAAGGAATAAGGCTTCTAACATGTCATCACCTTCTTTAGTTATCCAATGTGATGCAGTGGTTGTCGGTTCTGGCTCTGGTGGTGGGGTAGTAGCCGGAGTTCTAGCAAATGCTGGTTATAAAGTGCTGGTCTTGGAGAAAGGAAGCTATTGTGCTAGGAACAATCTTTCCCTTCTCGAAGGACCAAGCATGGATAAAATGTACCTCTCCAATGGTTTGGTTGCAACAAAGGATATGTCTGTCCTAATACTAGCAGGATCCACAGTTGGTGGTGGCTCTGCAGTGAACTGGTCAGCCAGCATTAGAACTCCTGAACATGTATGCAAGGAGTGGTGTGATCGCCATGAGCTAGAACTGTTTGAAAGTAAGTTGTACAAAGAAGCCATGGATGCTGTGTGTGACAAAATGGGAGTCCAATCTGAGATCCAAGAGGAAGGGTTCAACAACGAAGTCCTAAGAAGAGGGTGTCTAGAAATGGGATATCAGGTGTGCAATATTCCAAGGAATGCTTCATCCGATCACTACTGTGGTTGGTGCTGCATGGGGTGTAAGAACGGAAAGAAGAAAAGTACATCAGAAACATGGCTAGTGGATTTGGTGAAATCAGGTAATGGAGCAATCATTCCAAGTTGTGAGGCCATACAAGTCTTGCACAAGAGAAAGAAAGGAAGTGAGAGAAAAACGGCTCGTGGAGTGGCTTTTGCAATTGAATACAAGGGGAAAAAGGACATTTGTGTGGTGGAGTCCAAGGTCACAATCGTAGCCTGTGGAGCACTCAGTACTCCAGCATTACTTAAGAAAAGTGGATTGAAGAATGAAAACATAGGAAAAAACTTGCACCTTCATCCAGTTGCAATGGCTTGGGGCCACTTCCCTGATTCATCTTCACCTAATGTGTGGCCAGAGAAACATAAAAAGAGCTATGAAGGAGGGATTATGACAGCAATGTCCACAGTTGTTGCGCAGTTTGACAAAACTGGATATGGTGCAGTGATCCAAACGCCTGCATTGCATCCTGGTATGTTCTCCATTCTAATGCCGTGGACTTCTGGCAAAGATATGAAAGATCGAATGTTAAAGTTTTCAAGAACAGCTCATGTATTTGCCCTGGCAAGGGATCAAGCATCAGGAACGGTGAGTTCACCTTCTCTTATAAACTATCAGTTGAAAGATGTGGACAAGGAGAATTTAGCTACAGGAATTGAGAAGGTGCTGAGAATTCTTGCAGCAGCTGGAGCTGAAGAAATTGGGACCCACAATAACAAGGGAAGGAGCATAAATGTTAAGCAGGTGAGCTATCATGAGTTTGAGAAATTTGTAAAAGAAGAAAGTTCAGTGTCTTTAACAGACCTTACAACACCATTGTGTTCAGCACATCAGATGGGAAGTTGTAAGATGGGCACTAATCCAAGTAACTCAGTAGTGAACCAAATGGGAGAGACATGGGAAGTGGAGGGCCTTTATTTGGCAGACACTAGTGTCTTTCCCACAGCTTTAGGTGTCAATCCAATGGTCACTGTTCAGGCTATTGCGTATTGCACAGCTCAGTCTGTTGTTGAAGTTCTTAGAAGGAAGAGAAACTGAAGACAAAAGAGAAACGGAAAACTTTTGCTGGTGATGCTAGAAGCAGTTCTGTACTCCACATACCAGTGTGCTATCATGCATGTATATTAGCTTCTACAAGCACTTATATGTAAAACTAATTGAATTTCTCTAAATTAAAATCTTCTTATGCAATTATCTTTTTATATATTTAACTTTTGTTTAGATACTAATATGTCAGCTTCTGTTACTGATAATCAGTTCTGTTTATATTGTTTTCTGTTTCGAATGTGTTCCATTATATTGGAACCTCTTTTGTATGTTTTAGAACACTAAGATCAGTGTACGTTCGGCTTTTTCACCAAAATTTGTCTGAAATATTACGATTTTTAATGAAGAATTGGATCAAAGAGAAATCGTGAGGGGTCCAAACGATTTTTAATGAAGAAGTCGTGCAGGGGACACGACTTCACACTGTTCATTTGACCAATGTTGAAGTCGTATATCCAAAAACGACTTTAGAGCATGATAATCGATTACCACATCTTTTTTTCGTTAAAAATAATAAAAGTATTGAAGTTGTATCGGAGATGACGACTTTAACATGAGAAGTCGTGCACCGCCACACACTTTTACTTTTTTTTAATTTTTAATTTCTTTATTAATTAAAATTATTTATAATTAATAAATAATATTTTTAAATATATTTAAAATAATATAAATTATATCTAATTAATATTTAAAAATTATATTTCATTATAATTTAATTTTATGAATTTTAATTATCATATTATAATTTTTTTTGAATTATAATTAATTAATAAAAAAAAAATTATTATAAACTATTTAAAATAATAAAAGATTTTAAAAGTTGAAAACGTTTGGGGGGTTGACGACTTCTGTACTAAAGTCGTGCACCACCTTCACACTTTTATTTCTTTAGTTTTTTATTATTTAAAAAGATTTATAAGTTTTATATAATATATTTAAATGTATATAAAACATTTTAAATAAATATATTTTATGGTTTTAATTATTTTTGTAATTAAATTAATTTTTTATAAAAACAAATTCGCTTGATAATTTAGGGACTAAAAACATATTTAATCCTAATTAATTTAATTTAATTTATTATATTAAAAAAAATTTACTTATATCTCATTATAATAAATTGACTTATAATAAATTTTTACTTAAATTTAATTTAGAATGAGTTTTTGTTATAACAAATTTACTTATATTTCATTATAATAAATTTAATTACATAATTCTTTTTTTAATTTTTAATTACATAATTACAACAATTAGTTATAAATTATTTAATTAAAATCATTTTATAAAAAAATTAATTTAATTACAAAAATAATTAAAATTATAAAATTTATTTATTTAATAATATTAAAAAATTTAATTATTAATTAGATATAATTTTAATTATATTAAATACATTTAAAAATATTATTTACAAATTATAAATGATTTTAATTAATAAAAAAATTAAAAAATATAAAAAATAAGAATGAGAGGGGGGTGCACGACTTCAATAAGAGAAGTAGTTAACCCTCCACACAACTTTAATTTTTTTTTTAATTTTTTATGAAAAATGACTTTGTAATCGATTACAAGTCTCTGGTAATCGATTACCATGCTCTAAAGTCGTTTTTGGGGTGCACGACTTCAACACTGAACAAATGAACAGTGTGAAGTCGTGAGGGGGGCACGACTTTTTCATTTGAAGTCGTTTGAACCCCCACGACTTCCCCATTTTCGTAATTTGAATTGAATTTGCCTATTCTGGTAATATATGATGTATTTTTACCTATTTTAGTAACAAAACCGTGTATGTTTACAATATCTGTTTCTTTCTTCCTCCTTTACTTGTTTTCTTGCATGAAGATCTCACCATGAGAACCTTTTATTGCTTTGCCATTATAAAGCAGAATATCAACACCACCAATTACCATATTCAATAACTTCTTCAAAAGCTAAAGTGCGTAAGTTTGTTTTACTTCTTCATCTAAACTGGCTTATAAATGTAAGCAGAAATTTTGTTCTTTAGAAAAGCCTCGTGTTTATTTCTGCGTAATGAAAGAAAAAAACAAGAAAAGATTCCATCATATATATATCTTATACAACAAACATAATGTATGTTTATTTTATTTAAAGAATAATGATAAAGTGAGTCACATTTAAATTAATAAAACATGAAGGTAAAATAGTTATTAAATAATAAATTTTTGTATTTAAAAAAATTATAAAAAATAAAGAAGAATAATATCAAATTAAATGTAACAATTTTTTGTGCCCGAGTATCATTTTTCTTATGTAAAAGTTTGTCTTCATGGTAAATGTCTTCCAAAAAAAATGTAAATGATTAATGCAAGATTGTTTTCAGAGAAAAGAAGTATGATTTGTGAATACATATCAGCATACAAACAATACAAGCAAAATCATAATTTTGAAATTAAAATATTAAAAATAAATTATACTTGAAAAGAAAAAATAAATTCATCAATGTACTCAACGGAATCACCAGTTACATCTCTGAATTGTAAAACACAAATTGCAAGATTTAAATTTTACTTGCCGTGAATCTTAAAAGCACAAATGAAGAAAATTACTTATGGACAAGATGATGAGCCAAAACGAATAGTGAAAAATTGAGGAAGATTATCTCTCAAGATCCGATCATTAAGTATTTATATAAGAATGTGAACAGTACCAACAAAAAATAGAGACCAAGAGAGAGCAGATACAAAGACTTTTAACATAGAAGTAAAAATTAGATCAAAGCAACATATATGTTATCAATCAAGGATATAAGATAGTTTTTTAATGTGTTTTTAAATAAAAAAGAAGACGAAAAACCTTAGAATAGAATTATAGTGAATAGTCTTTCTTCCTCTCAAACTTTTAATCTATTATTTAATTGTTAAAAATAAATAATCATTTTTTAAACATATTGATCTATAGTAAACAAGGTATGATATTAAAAAATCTTTTGAAAATAATAAAAGTTTCTTCTCTTTCATCTTCCTCTATTTGTTATTTATTTTTAAATTTATTTTTCTCCTTCATAGTCCTCTAAAATAACTGTTCATTATATAGAATTTTGTAGACAACAATTTTTGTTTTTTTAAAAAGCCCCATGTATATTTCTTCGTAATGAAAACAATAAAAACCTTCATTATATAACGTATATAACAACTATATGTTTATGTAAAAGCTTGTCTTTCAAGGTAAGCTGCTGATATATATATATATATGGAATTAAAAATTAATCAATCTATAATCTAGAATTAAAGTAATATTAATATTTTTTAAAATTAATATTATTAAAATGATTATAATAATATTTTAGTAATTACTTTCTTAATTCAAATAATTATTCATTGTAAAAGAATTATTTACTCTTTCACCATTTTAGTAACTACTTTTAAAATTTAAATAATTCATAATAAAAAATTATTTACAAAATGTTACTTATAATATTTTTTATTTCAGTGGGTAAAATTTATTTTATCTATAACTATCTACATTTTTTATTTTTTCAATTTTACTCTTTTGATTTTTATTTTTAAAATTTAAATAATTAATAAATATTTAAAAAATATTTAGACACAAACGTGATAGCGTCTATAATTACATGCTAGTAATAAATAATAAAATTAATTAATCAATCAAAAATACTATTATTGTTATATTACAAATTACGTAAATATTTACTTATTATTTTTAAATTATATATATATATATATATATATATATATATAATTAAAATTGGTCAAACAATTAATTACAAACACTATTATTATTAAAAATAATTATTATTATTAATAGATAATGATTATAATAAATAGTGGAAACACATATGCATTAGTATATGTGTATTGTTTTTTATGATAGTAAAAAGTAATAAAATTATAAATACTAAAGTAGGTATAAATAATTTTTACAAATTGTATGTAGTTTTCATTTATTTTGTAAGTAATTTTTTTATTATATAGTCATGTCAGTTGAAAATAATTGTCAAGTTTAAAAGAAAAACGGTAGATAATAAAAAAATGAAGTTGAATTTACAAAACAGTTACTTTAAAGGGTAAAATTAATAAATTAACCATTTTAAGTTAAAAAAATATTACTTCAAATAGGGAAAAAATATATACATCGAAAAGATGTATTTATATGGTGACTAGTGATGCGCATTTGTTAAGTGTATGTATATTCACTTTTTTATGATAATAAAAATTAATAAAATAATTAAAATTAAAAAAACAATTAAATTTAAAAAACAGTTACTCGAGGGATAAAATTAATAAAATAATTATTTTAACTTTAAAAGTATATTTCAAGGATAAAATTGAAAAGTAAATTAGAACTAAAAAAATCCCTTTATATACCGGTACACATGATATAAATGATAAATAATAATAGGTAATACAAATTAATTAAATAATATATATATTATAAACATTATATTATCAATTATATAAGTAATCTATTATTTTTTTAAATTATATATATTTGGTAATTATAATTATATGTATATATAGAACTAAAAAGATATAATATGGATAACTTATCTCTTCTTACGATCGAACAGATAAGTCCCTGTCCTAAATGAATCTAATGAATAGGAAAGGATTAAATGTGAGATTAATTCAATTGGATAATAATGACACTGTAAGAGAGTTGAATGGGTGGTGAAAAAGAGAAGGGAGAACATAATAAGAATAAAAGAAGGAAGAAAGAGGAGAGGAAAAGGAAAAAAGAGGAAAGAATAAAAGAAAACAAAGTAAGAAAAAAAACACACATCTTCCGATCATTCTTGGATTACGGGGGATTCCACCCTTGATTAAGTTCTATTTTAGTAGACCACCAAATGAGTAACAAAAGATAAAGTTTCAATATCAAAGTCTTCTTTTAAGGGTGAAGATAAAAGTCGATTGTTCCAATTATAATATTTTAATTAATTTTTGAAAATAATATTTTAGTGTGATAAAAGTTGTTTCGTTACAAGTGTAATATTCTAATTAATTTTTAAAAATAATACCTTTTAAAAATCGAACTGAGTTATCTTAAATTAAAAGTTAAAATAGATTGATTATGGTGAAATATTGAGATTGAATATTTTGAACTAAAATTTGAAGTATGTTATTTAGGGTTAAAAGTTAAGATAATGTTTTGTACAAAAGATTGTGAGAGGTCGATTTCTATCGAAGGTTGAGATAGTCGTCTTACGAAGTTTGAGACCTGTTATCTTAGGTTAAAAGGTGAGACAAGTTATTTCAACTGAAGGTCAAGATGGTTTGAGCTTGGTCGAAGGTTGAGACTTTGAGACATGCCTTTTTGGTTCGCATTTCGAGATGAGTCATCTTAGTCCAAAGGTTCAAACGATGCAGGTTAATCATAGGTCTAAACGGATTGTAGTGAACCACAGGTCGTAATACTCTGACCTAGGTGAAGGTTAAGATGGGTCATTTCGAATTGAAAGTCAAGATGAGTTGTCTTTGGCCAAAGGTCAGTACAAACCATCTCAGATCAAAGATTGAGACAAGTAGTCATGAGTCAAAAGTTAAAACAAGTCATCTTGATTCGAAGGATGAGATGGACTGACCCAAGCCAAAGGTCAAGGTGGGCCTGTCCAGGCCGAATGTTGAGACAGACTATTTCAGGACAAAATTTGAGACTAGATGAAATTTGAGACCGATTTTTCTTGTCGAAGGTGGAAATGGGTCGGCTTAGGCTAAGATTGAGACAAGTTGGAATGTCGAGACAAGTCGACCCAAATCAAAGTCAAGACAAGACTGTTATGTCAAAGGTCGAGATGAATCTGTTTAAGGTAGAGTCCGAAGGTCGTAACAAATCAGCTCGGGCTAAAGGTTGAGACAGGTCGTCCCACGTCAAAATTTGAGACTAGTTATCTCAATCTGAAGGCCGTGATCGACAAACTTGGGTCAAAGGTTGAGACCTTAGTTGAAAGTCAAGACTAGTCGTGCCCAATCGTGTCAGGCCGAAGACTAAGATGAACTGGTTCGAACTAAAGACAAATATTCAATTGTTTGCCAATATTTTTTGTTTATCAATTGAGTTTTAATTTTGTTGGCACTTTTTTATTAAATTGATATTAACACTATTTGGTAAATCCCACATGTATCTTGAATTTTTATATTTTGTTTTTTCTTTTTTTTCTAAGATTCTTTTTTATCTTCTCAATCTTTCTCTTCCTATGCTATCCTTCCATCTCCTTCCTCCTCTGTTCCATACATTTATCTTTTTTTTTTCTCACACATCACTAAATCCCAACTCTACAACCTCACACCACCTTTTTATTAATTTTCTTTTTCCAAAATAGCATTGACGTGGAAGTTGTATAGTCGAGATTGATTATGTGTGGAGTGGAGAAAAAAAAAGATTGAAGATAGTGTGAATGAGAAGAACGAAAAAGGAGATGGAAGAAAAGAATGAGAAAAGAAAATAGAGGAATGAAAAAGTAACTCATAAAACAAAATAGTTGAAGAAAAAATAATAAAAATTAAAATAAAATTTGAGATAAGTAAGTTATAGTAAACAATTATCTGTACGTTCTATTTTAAACAAAATTATAGAGTAACAAAAACATTATAAAATAATTAAAGTATAATATAATTATTTCTTAAAAATAATTAAATAAAACCAAAACAAACTACACCAAATTTGGAAATGGATGCCATTTGTATAAGGTTTAATTGATTGTGAGAGTAACATTTGTGACATGAATTTAAATAAGTGCTAAATTGATTTAAATATTCAAATCAATAAAATCATATTAGTTACAATTTCCCTTATTAGTATAACTCTCCATTGTGATAAATTACAAAATTAACAAATCATTTGTACATAAGATGGATAATCTAGTTTAAAGTGCGCCGTGCATTATTTTTTTTTTAATGATTTTGGACATGACATTCAGATGCTCCCATTATAGTCCACTCTTGTCAACGCACCGAAAAGGAAAGAGAGTGGAAGAAGAGCAAAATGAACGGAAATGCAAATCCTGTATGTTCATGGTTATCCAAAGTTGACCAAAACTACAGGAACCATGAACCATTCACATTTCAATTCTCCTGTTAGTCATAATTTAACGAGACAAATAAAACTGATTTCTAAAGTAAAGATAATATATATATATATATATATATATATATATATATATATTTTAAAATGACGTTATTTTTATTAAATTGATATTACTTTTATTAAACGTGAGATTTGTAACACATATTTTTTATGTTAAGATATAAATTTTTTGTGTATAATATTATACATTAACGAGAGATGGGATTGAAATTATATTTTTAACAAACATAAATATTATTAAAATAAAGTTTAATATATCGATTTATAAAATTATATATGTTTTTTAAATTGACTTAGGTGTGATTTTCAAGAGGAAACTTTAATTCCTTGTCCCTTTAATTCATATGCATAGCCACTATGAATCATCATTTTAGTCATATTCTCTTTCTAGCAGTAAACATTAAAGAAGTTGACCATCTAACCCAGCAAAAACAGTAGTTTGTGCAAACAGCAATTCTCCAAAACCAGTTCGTTCACATTCAACTTGTAATAATATCTCCTTCAAACCAATGCTACACTTGTTAAAAACTCTCAAACATCTTATTCACTGTGTATTCTCTTGTCATATAAACAACCCCCTCACCATGGAAAACCCTCCCAGAGTCAAATTCACACCCAACTTCTTCATAATCATTTCCCTCTCCCTTGGCTTATTTTCCTTTATCTTTTGTGTGGCAGCAGAGATAAAGAGGAATAAGGTGCAAATGCTTACCACTATATTCACTGCTTCAATCTGCAGTCCTGAAATTAAGACTTTTGAAAAGGGTACTCTGTTTTGCAGGAGGATGATCTCAGGTGGACTGGGAAGCTATGTTCTTTGCCATCAAGCAAGGCCTTTGGATTGGGAATTGCAGCTTTGGTTAGCTTCTTTCTCGCCCAGATCATTGCCAATTCTATACTATTGAAATATTGTTGTTGGAGAAGAAAACGAGAATCCCACCACAAGATGCCTGTTTTTGCAAAGGTTCTAGTTTTCATATCTTGGTAGGTTATCCATCTTTTCCACACACGTTGTTGTTAAGAAAAGGAGAAATTAATTTTTAATATCGGCATATGCATGATGATGATAATATTGAGATTATGGTTTTTGAAATTGAGATGGTGATATTTTGCAGGGTGAGTTTTGGATTTGCAGGTATTTTATTGATGGTAGCCACGAGCATGAACAGAAGGCAGGCATACAGAGTAGGGTGGTTGAATGGTGAATGCTACGTAGTGAAAGGGGGGACTTATGCCGGCTCAGCCATGTTGGTCTTATTTACAGTGTGTTCTGTGAATGGTTCCGTTTTCTGTACATTAAAATCTAGCCAACCAAATCAGCCTACAAAAGTACATAAACCAATGGGGTGAAGAAGAAAGAAGCAGATTTTTTTAGTGATGTGAAAAAGAAAAGGAGAAATTACCAAGTCCACCAGAAAGCAGCAAGTTGCAGAGGAGAATTGAAAGGTCAAAATGTAAAAAAAAAAAAAAAAAAAAAATTAGAAGAGGATTGGAAAGGAATCCGATTCTCTTATGAGTTATTAATCAATGGATGTTAATTATGTAAAAGAGGGTTGGCTTATCCAATACAAAGGAATCATTTTTGTTCTTCAATTTACGCCAAACAGAGACACTTCCTTTGTCCACATATAATCCCAGGTGCTGACTCCCCTGAATAGGAAACACCTTGGATCCCACCTCCACACTCTCTTTCTATCATCCAACCTACCACTTTTTCAATTTTTTTAATACTTTTTCTTATTTTCTTTACATTTAATCTTAATCAAATCAATTTCAAACTTAACTCATTTTTTTAAAATCAATAATAAATAATACCGATTTTCTTATCGTACCCAATATAGTATAAACATTTCTTCCTCTTTCTATTTTGCGATATGCATTTTAAAAGCAAAATCGTAACGGATGTTTAAGATAAGTGATATAAACGAATGACAAATTTTGATTAGAATTGATTTTAGATTCTAATTATAATTTATTTTAATTTTATAAAATTGAATCACAAAATCATATATAATAAAAAAAATTATTTATGAATCTCGCGTACTTAATATGTTTTAAATTGAGTTCTGATTACAAAGTTGTGTTCTGTTAAATTTTTTTAATATTTTGTGTAATTGTACTCGCGTTTGAATTATGTAATAAGTAAATGAATAATTTTCGTTATATAAAGACGTGATAAAGACGTGAAACACCAACCGTTACAAGTTGTATTTTTGTCAAGAGAAAAAGAAAATGACAAGATTATGCAATCAAGAAAATTGCCCTAAATTGTGTATTTTTTTCCTTCTTCTTAGAAACAACAATAAAACTAGAAAATGACAAACAGAATATTTGGATTTGGAATTATATTTTTAATCGCCAAAAATTATGATTTTCATTTTTTTCTTCTCCATTTAGCATTTTTTTATTATTATTTACGTTTTTCTCTCATTTATATTTCTTATCATTTATCTTTATCGTCGTTTAATTTTTTAATAATTTTCTTTTTCTTATATCTTCTATTCCTTATTTTTACTCGTGAATGCTTTTCATTTTTTAAATGAATTTACTTATTTTCTTACCTTTTCATTGTAGGTTTTTTAGTACTTGTTTATTTGTACATATTATTTTTGTTCTTTCCCTCTCTCTTTTGTAATCCTTTACTTAAAAATAGTCATTTTTAAATTTATTTTAATTATATAAAAATATTTAAAACGTGATATCGATGTTATGTGTACAAATACGAGTCGATGAATTAAATATTTTATTTCTCTAAAAATATTGAATGAAATTTATATATTCATAATTAAAAATTAAATATGTTTATTCAATTCGATATTTATAGATAGATTATGTTGACGCAGTGTGTTTCATATAAATGAGGTTGATTAATTGCCCAAATAAAAATTGAAAATCATCATAGCATTTACATAAAAAAATCTTATAAAAATTTATTTAATTTTCTCCTTTAAAGTTTAAATCAATCTATATAAAAAAATCTCATAAAAACACTCTCTAAATTGATTACATATTTTCACCATCTTGTTCCACGTTTTCTAAATATAGTTAAAAAATAAGTTGAAAATTCTAATCTGTTTCACTAAAGAAGGACAAAATTGATTTAGAATTGTTGAAACTTAAATTTGATCAAAATGGAAAAAAAAAAGGAATTAATTATTATCTTTTTGCTTTGCTTTACACTGTAACATGGTCAAAGTAATAATAATAATAATAATATAATAATAGTATGGTAAAATAAAAAGAGAATTAATGTGTGATAGAGGCAACTCGCACCTTCGTTGCGATCTTCCCTTGTTCCACTGTTCCATACATGAGTTCTTTTTTCTCTTAATTTCTTCTTTTATTATCATCTATTTCACCTTTGAGCAAGAGAAGTGTTATAAGATTTCTTCGATTTCATTTCAAAATAAAATAAGTTTTTATTTATTTTATTAATTCTTTCTTCTTAAGTTTCATTAGTATTTTAATTACCAAACTGACATAATTAAGATAATTGATCTTTTCAACTTAATCTATTTTATACTAAAATGTTTATTTTATTTTTTTGTACTAGGTCTAAAAAAAGAGAGATAGTTGTGTTAGTTAGCGAGAGTTTAACTTTAAGGGATAATTATTTTGAAGTATGAGAAGCTAGTAAGCATTTAAAATATTACTATTTCAAATTTATGGTGATAATGATAAAATTGTGATAAATGTATGTGATATTATAAATAGGATTGGGTAAAAGTCTAATTAGGTCATGATGTAACGAATTTGTTAACTAAAATATCTATTTAGAAAAAAAAACATGATTTACATGTTATTGAAGTTTTAGAACTAGTTTGATTATGTTGCAAAGGATGAGATCTTTTATATTTTCACTCAAATAGATGATTTTTCGTTCAAGGAAAATATAACAAAGATTTAACCCTATTTTTTCAGATTTTGCTTAAGTGGAATATTTTTTCTCAAACAAAAATAAAGTTAAAAATAACCTTGTTTTTAGTCTTTTTTTTCTTGCTCAAGCAAAAATATTTTTGTTTGATCGTTGTTCAAATGAGCATATTTTTACTCAAGTTAAAAAATAATAATTCTTTTTTTTTTTGCTTTTTTTGTCTTTTAACTCATTGAATGTTTTTGTAAATAGATTTTTTTGTCTCTTACCTTTTTTTTTTCTTTTGTAAATACAAAATTGAGATAAAATAGTGAGATTTTATTTATATTAAAGTTTTTTAATTGAAATATGTGTTTTGTGTGAATGTAGTGGATCCTAAAGAGAAAGTACTAAGCTAGTGTGATAAAAAAAGTTTTAATTATTTTGACTCTACTAGTATCTTATTTATGTAGAGAAAAATACTTATTTGTAAAAGTGGAAGGAAGTTCCCGCCATTTAGAGCTTCAATATGAAATAAAATCGAACCTAGCATATGTGAAGAATTTACTGTGGTCATATTCGAGAGAGGTTGGTGTCCCGCTGTAAATATATAGTTATAGCTCTTGAGAGTCATAGTCTTTAAGTTTGCTCAAGATATCGATAGTAGAATCAAGTGTCTATGTATATGACTGTGCCATAGGGGTTGCATTACGATGATTGAGCCATGAGGTGTATATTACTTGATGGTGGATGGTAAGCACAATAACTTTTTTGAGTTTATTCATACCCAACAAAAACACATTTAATTGCTCATTCTTCAAGTTTTGTACGTTGATGTGGGTGTAAGTGAACATATATAACACATCCAAAAACATGATGGGGGTAAATAAACTACGGAAGGAAGGATACAATGATCAAACAACACATCTAAAGCCTTCAAAAATTAAGCACACTAAAAGAGATTTGATTAATTAAATAAACTACAGAGGTCACAACTTCATTCCATAAATGAGATGAGACATTACCATCTATCAAAAGTGATCTTGTCACCTCTAATATACATCTATTTTTCCTCTCAACCACTCCATTTTGTTGTGTTGAATAAGGACATGTAGTTTAATGCAAGATGCCTTTAGAGTTTATGAACTCTATTAATTCAGTCTAAAATATTCCTCTTCATTGTCTGATCGAATGACTTTAATAGGTGTGTTAAATTGTATAACGATAATATGATAGAAAGAACAAACCACATCACACATATCACTTTTATGTTTAAGAAAAAAATACACAGGTTACTCTAGTATAATCATCAATAAAACTAATAAATCATTTTTTTCCATTATATGTAGATTGTGGGGTAGAGCCCCAAACATCTATGTGAATGAATGAAAAAGGAAAATCAATTTTTTTTCATTGTTTAAAGGAAACACAACATGATGACTTTTTTCCATAACACAAGTTTCACAAAAAAAAAATTAGAAATATTGCATTTATGAAATAATGATGGAAATAATCTTTTTAAATAACCAAAAGAGGGATGTCCCAACCGTCTATGCCATGACCAAATTTCCTTTTTGGTTTTATATTGTATGTGATCATTCGTAAGACAAGCAAACACTCCTTTATGGATTTGTTGTGAGACATTTTCAAGATAATATAGTCATTCACTCTCTCTACCATTGATAATCTTCTCCTTGGAATGAATGTTCTGAAAAAGACAATGGGTTAGGTAAAACAAGGCAACACAAAAATGTGATTTGATTAACTTACTGACAGAGATAAGATTACAGTTCAATGTATGAACAAATAAAACATCAATAATCGATAAGGAGGGTGAGAGAAATATAGTACCTACACCTTCAATAGGAGATGAAACCCCATTGGCATTAACAATAATAGTTTTAGAACAATTAGAGGAAAAATTAGTAAATATATGACGACAGAAGTAGAAATATAACTCTTGGAAGCCGCGGAAGTCCTAGAACCATGTTTCTTGGATTGAATTTTATCGGAAGGAGCAATCAAAAATATTCAATGAAAAAAAGAAACATTGATTCCTATATTGTAGAAGATATCATTGTTTGGCTCTTGATACAATACAAAAAGGTTTAAAGAATAATTCTGATGTATTATTTCAGATATTAGTGTACCATATATACACATACAAGAATTATGTGATTCCTCATTTATTTCAGAAAAATAAATATTTATTTATTAACAATATCTTATTTTTATTTATTTATTAAATAAATAAATAGTAAAAATTAACTAAAAGTGAAATATACTTTATATATATATATATATATCATCTCTCCTCATGGTTGTTAAAATAGTAAATATAATTTATAATAACAACGAAATAATAATAATAATTCTCTATAACTAAATGTAAAGAAGATTATTCTTTTTTGTATACAATTCATATTTCTATTTTCCTTCTTATAATATAATTGTTGTTAATTGACTTTTTATAGTGAAAACACAAGTGTTGTCATACCTATGTGTCCGCTCATGATTCAAACCAGAACTCCATCCACCTTAATTACAATATTATCCACTACTAGCCCAGTTATAAACAATTAAGATTCCGTCTATGAACTAGATTGTCCATAATTGGTATTGTATTCATTAAAACTCTCCAAGCAAAAACATGAGTTGTTGGAAGAGCTTTAACACTCCAAAAAGTATGAAATAGAGTTGTATTTTACCCTAACAGATTATTTTGCAGTATGTCCTCCTATCCCTTTTAAAATTATGCTTCATTATCACTTACAGTAATACTGCTTCTAGCTCTGATTCCCAAATCAATCTAGTTCTTAGTTTATGTTTAACAAAGTTAGAAAAGATAATAGGTAGTGTGATTGAACCAATCGATATTTTCAACAAAACCAACCAGAGGAAACATGAAAAAATTAATTTCTTTTTAAATTTAATTTAATTTATATATAAACATAATTCCCACACATATATGGGTTTTTAGCTGTTACTTTTTAATTTAAATATAAACATGAAAAAATTCATTGTATTTTTCTCTTCTAAATTTAAAAAGTTTGTGTTATCAAGCATTTCAACTCGACTTATCAGATTCAGAATTTTAGTGAAGTTCATTGTGTTTGGGAATTAAACAGGCATAATTTTACAGTTAGTTAACATGTTAAATGATAAAAATTTGATAAGATATATTTGAATAAATAAATAATCAACTAAAATTCGTGTTTGGTACTTAAATAATTATGTGAAAATTTGATAAAGAGATAGTCAAATCTCAAAATTATAAAAAAGTGCTATCAATATAATACATAAATATTAAATAATAACATATTTCTTATTTGATTAATTTTTATTCCCTAACCTAATGTATTTAATTAAATGGATTAGAAGTAAGAAAAAAAATTTGGACATATGTAGGGGAGGGTCAAGGCTCAAAGACAGAAGGAGAAGGAGTAACTTTCTAAGAAATGTCTATTAGTAATTTGTGCTTTTGTTGGGTCATTCATATGTATTTTTTAAGACAATTGCTTCATGCACCCCATTAATTTGTTCTTGTACCCATCAATTTTAAAAAATGACCACTTCATTATTGTAAAAGGATTTCCGATTATTAATTCCTGAACAGAATTTCCAAATTTTTTGGAATAACATTTTGAAAATAAAATATTCGGAATGAATTTTTCGAAAAGAGATTTTTGAAATAAAATTTTTCAGAACACGTGAAATATATTTTGGAACACTAAACAAATTTGTGGATTGTATATAATACCTTTTGGAATGAATTTTCAAAAAGCTCCTGTATGAAATGTGTTCCGAATTTCGTAACACAAGAAACATTATCTGGAAAAAAAAATCGTGATGAAGTTCTTTTAATATTTTCTCTCTTCTTCCTCCACTGCAGTAGCAGTTCGATGGCGGTAGCGTTGATGGTAGTGACAGCGACAACAAGTGATGTGGTACAACGCCGGAAGGGTATTTAAATATTTTCCTTGTATTATCGAGTGCAGAAAGAAATTTGTTGGAATGTAGGAAACAATGGTCTTTTTTTCAATCATATTGGGCCTTTTAAATTGCCTCGTGTAGATTTTGCGTTTAAAAGGGCTATAGGGAAATTGAGTTGTCCAAATGAATTTATACTCGAGAGTTTCTTCTTGCACCTCTATATATATTTCCCCTGCATTTCCATATAAACAAAATTTGGATTTTTTCATTTCAGAGTTATGTAATTAGAGAGTTTAAAATGATTTTTGAATTATGTAATTTTTAAATTGTCTTATTTATAAGTCAAAAAATACTTTAAGATTAACTTAAAAATTATTTCCAAAAGTTGAAGATGATTACGTAAAAAATAGCTTTAATTCAGAAGTCATTTGACTTTCACATTATAAAATGTGGAAGTTATTTTTTACGTGTAATCTAAAGATTTTTTAAAATATTTTTTTGAAGAAAAAAATGTTTTTAGATTTCACAATTTAAAATTCATTTCTGACTTCTAATTTGCACACTCCATAAGTCACTTTTAACTTTTAAAAAAGACTTCCAAAACATAAATGAAAATTTTGTGAGGGTGCAGGAGAAAATTTATGGGGGTGTAGGTGAAAATTTATGGAGGTGATGGAAAAAACTGCCTTCATATCACACTGGTCCACAAGTTCAAGGAGTCACAAATCCCTTGTGGAAGCTATTTCTTCCTGTACCTCCATATTTTTCCTGCAGCTCTATAGCCTAAAGTAAATGACCTAAATATCCCTAATTTAAAAATTATTAAAAATTAAAAATATAAATATGATAGACACCTTACCCTCTCTATTTGACCTAGGTCCCTTACCTTCAAGAGCTTATGCAGCTCCATACACAAATAAGCCATAGTTCCATTGTCAGAAGGTTGTAATGGCTTTATCTCTATTTATTAGAAATCTTTTTTATGTTGTTATATTTTATTTATAAAATTCACTTTAGAAGAGATCATTGAAAATGGCCACAAATACGATTGTTTTGACTTCTCTACCGCTCAGCATATTTCTTTGTGGTACACGTGTTGCTACACTTTCCACGTATTGCTGCCGTGGCTGGGCTATTATTGCCATATTGTATTATAATAATCTCATATAAATCAGTTTCCTTTTAATTTTTGTAAACAAATTTATTTACGATAACTTTATATCTAAAACTTATCAATTTGTTCCATATTATTATATAACACTATTAACTATTTATCAATTGAACAATATTAAATTATTATTACAAGTGTTGTTGTAATATAATATTAAGATGTGTTAGTTTTCAAAACGTAATATACACAAAAATAAATGTTATTTATATATTTTAAATGCTAAAGATTAAAAGTGCGATTTAAAATAATAGCTGGATGAAATCAAATATACGTGTTTGAGATGAGTATTAAAAATGAAAAAAAGATGATTTAAAATTTTAGTATGCTGAAGATAAAATAAAATAATTTAAAGTGAATAATGTAAAAATTCACATATTTTATAAGAATTTAAAAATTCAGATTTTATCACAAAGAAAAATAGTTTATAAAGACCATAATCAAATTCTATTAATTTTATATAAATTAAAAACATATTTAAAGTTTTTTATTATTTAGTATTTATGTTTTTCATAAAGATGGCGATTAATTATTTTTTTTAAAATTCCTTTAAGTGAGTTTTTCTCGTTGAAATTTTAGTCCTTATTACGGATGAATGATCGATTAATTCAAATGATACGTGTTTGATTAGCTTTTCTTATGGTCTTAAATTACTGTATTACATAAAATAACCAAATAAGGGTAAGCCAACCATATCATAAAATCATTAAACTTGTAACAAAAATATTAAAATCAGGTATTTCTGCAATTGATAAAATATCATTATTCCGATGTCATTAATTCATCATTATCAAAATCATCTTTCTCATTTCCATAAATCTTACAAGTGTACCATGCTTACTCATGAAGCCTTATGGTCAGACCGCTCTCTGCCTGCTTCCTTAAGCCTCACTTACATACTATGTCTTACTTTCTGAAGCCTTATGGTCAGACCCCTCTCTGCCTGCTTCCAAAAATCTCAGGTGTTACTTTGCTCATACCAAACTCTCATGGTATAACTCGAACATACTACTCCCGGTAGTAAACATCATTTCATAAGTAATGATTTCTCATATCCACTCCAACATTTCATAAAAACCAACGATTCACACCCTCTTATCCACCTAACTCAATCATGTTCATTCTTTAATCATGAATTCATAATAACCCGTTTTGGTATCGATAAATTAAACACATTGCCAGATATCATGCTTCATATTATAAACTCATTTTGCCCATAACGAGTATAACTCAACATATTTTCACCAAACAAAGATCATGGATCAACCAAAATACATCAACATATCTTAGGAACTACATATTAAAGTCTGGGCTCAATGTAATGATAAATAAAATATATATGAAATTTTTTCCATGATAATATTATGCATCTACAATCAACTTGTTTTATTTTATTTTCATCCTAGTAGAGATTTTTCTTTACCCCAATTGGTCACCGGAGAGGACCCAGATGTCTGAACGCATCAAACTCACCTTCGACGCCAGCACATATGACTAGTCACAACTGACTGGACCAGGCCAGGGCTGCTCTATGATCAGGGATGTGCCAACTCAGGTTTTTAAGGTTCCTCTATCCTACCAACAAAGGGAGGCCTTCAATAATTAACAATTTATTTATTTAATTTATCTACCTTGTTTTCTTATGCTCTAAATCTTAAAATGCCTAATTTTACTTCCTCTCACAACAACCTCAAACACTGTATATATATTTAATACCCATATACAAGCTATTACAGAACCCTTATTCCAAACCTTCCAACAAGATTAATTTCAGCCAACAAACTCATTCAATAAAATCATCACAATAAACATCCATAATAGAATTCATACAAGATAATTATAAACAATTAACAATAATAAAACATTACTATAAATGGTCATAGAAGAATACAATATTTGACAATCATAAAAATAATCTTAATATAAAAATTCATGGGGAAACAAGAAGTTGAATCTGGCAGAGCCGGTTAGACAACTTCTAATCCATCCATCAATACAATATAATTAAATAACAAGAACAATACATGTCTGGGGAAATAAGAAGTTGAATCTGGCAGAGCCGGTTAGACAACTTCTAATCCTTCCAAAAATGCAATAAAATAAATAAGTAAGGAAATAAATAGTTTGGGGAAACAAGAAATTGAATCTGGCAGAGCCGGTTAGACAATTTCTAATCCTTCCAAAAATGTAATAAAATAAATACGGAAGGAAAAAAAAAAGTTTGGGGAATCAAGAAATTGAATCTGGCAGAGCCGGTTAGACAATTTCTAATCCTTCCAAAATACAATAAAAATAAATAAGGAAAACAATAAAATGTTTGGGGAAACAAGAAATTGAATCTGGCAGAGCCGGTTAGACAACTTCTAATCCTTCCAAAATAAAAAAAATAAACCACTAATAACATACAATTGACATAACATAATCAATATCACATTTTACAATTATCACACTTGGATATTCACACACAAAAAAAAACATATTCTCATTTAAAATTCAAAATCATACAGAAACAAAATACTCCATATTTAAGATTTAAAATCAGACAAAAGAAAAATATAGCATATTCAAGACTCAAGATAATACAAAAAGAAATACTCAAAGTTAGCTTCCCTTACCTCTATTCCAGACTTAGTTTCCTCTTCTCAAACCGTTCTCCGGAAACTTCCAGAATTTCCCCTCTTTAACTAGAATTTCCTCTAACTCTTTTCTCTCACAATTTCTCTAGAATTTTGGTGTAAATCTTCAGCCTCCCCCCCTTGGCTATTTATAGCCAAAAATTTTACTATTCATTTTTACTATTCATTTTTACTATTCACTTTTACTATTCATTTTTACTATTCAAAAATTATTTTTTATTCACCATTCTTATCTCTGAATGATTACTTCTACGTGGAGTGTTCTCTTCCATAATTTATTTTAATATTTTTTTTTAACTATTCACTATTCACTATTCACTATTTACTATTTACTATTTACTATTCACTATTCACATTTCTAAAAAAAATCCTAAATAAGTTATCAAAAATTTGAAGCTCTCCCTCTAAAATTACTATAACTTTATATCCAAAAATTTACATTTTTCTATCCATTAAAATTATTATTACTAATAAAATGTTAAAATTTACTATTATAAATATTTTTTTTTTCATGGATCTTACATTTTAACATACAAATATTTTCAAGTGGGGAGCAAAATAGAATATGATCCACTTTAGATTCCTGCAACTTAAAAAGAATTACCATGTCCCATAAAAAAAATATCGTTTTGGACATAAATGAAAAAATCTATTATTCAACTAACTCATTTATTTTTCTTCTATTTTCAATTTCAATTATTTGATATAGGCTTTGGTTATTACCTTTCAAATTTAATTTTATATTTATTTACCATAACAGAAATTGCTTCATAGAAAAATTAAAAGCTATATCTAAGCCATCAAGATAATAAAACTTACATGTAATCTATAATATTAATAAAGGATTTTCATACATAAATGATTACTATTTTTATATTTTCAAATAATTTTTTATTTGACTTTATTTATTTGAAATAATCAGTTAGAATAAAAAAGAAAAGTAAACACAGGCGAACGTACGTGTCCCATGTACATAAGTTTAGAAAATGATTTGATTGAGATTCAACACCTAATAATTCTACAGCTGCGACATTGAGAATTGTCAGTTTCAAACTTATATACGCACTCATTTGATTTTAGTTCTAATTTCTTTCATCATTTGGATTGACTTTATTTTCAAATAAAACTAGTTAAATCTTTGAAACAGTCCGTATTCAGTTCTACTACTATGCATGCACACAAAATCTCATTCAAAGAATGATAAATGAGAATATGGGTTTTTGTCTCCTTACTATGGGCACACAGTATTCTACATGTTATTGCACATAATAATGCTTCTATTCAACTAATTTCTGTCACAAAATCTAACCCACATTATTGATTACTGTTCACTGTACGTAGATAACAAAGAAAAATATTTAACTTTAGACAGATTAGTTTCAATAGAAAGAATACATCTTTTACGACTTCTAACCATGTAACCATCCAAATCAGGTTTCCTTTATTCAATCTTGGCATGTTAAAATGATGAAAATGTTTCATAACTTTGTTGTGTGAAACTGATATTATTCCTATTCCATTATAACATAGATCTCCAGCTAAATTCGTTATCTTACAGTCAGAAAACAAAAGTTGAATCGACTTTTTGTAGTCTGTACACACATCTTGTAAGGTACTAGTATAATTTTACATTTGAGGTTATCCTTAGTTGCCACACTCTTTAAACCTACTTTTCAAATTAAATGTTTGACATTAGGGATTCTATTTGTCTTCCAAATCATATTGAAAAATTCATCCTAGTATTACCACTAAATATGAACATGAGATTCTTATTTAAGGAAATCAAATCAAAGTATTACTTGAACTAAATTCTTTTTATTCTTTTCAAAATTGAAATTATATTAATTTATGCATGATTAAAAGTTGTCATTTATAAACTAATATTTTTATTCCAAATCTATCTGGAATGCAAAACTAACTAAATTTAAATAGGAATGATATAATAAATAGGAATGATATAACTAATTTAGTTAAGTAAGTTGACATTTTAACATACTATGTGTTAATATTAAATTTTTTTATATTATATAGTTTGTAGAATACAAATATATAATAATATTATTATTTTATAAATTAAGTTAAATGATTGATTATTAAGAAGTGTATTATATATGACCAATTATCTCTTGGTCACACAAGTTATAGCTGTCAAAATGGGTCATAGCCCGCGGGCTAACCTCGCCCACCACAGGTTCGGATCAGGTTGGGTTTGAAAAAATTGTATTTTTTTTATGCGGGTCAGATTTCAACCCGGTTCATGCGGGTTGAACCCGTGGTGGGCCTAGTTGGCCCACCAACCCACCTACCTAATTTTATTTTATTAAATTTTAATTTTAATTTTATAAAAAAATATTTATTATTTTTTTTTGCTTGAAAAAATTATTTAAGTTTCTTATTTTCAAAATTAATTAAACACCCATGTTAGGAGTGAAATTTGTTTAGATTTGAATTATAGAAAGTTTGTAATTTTTTTTATTTAAAAAAAAATATAATTAAGTGAGTTAGTGAGTCAACCCGTTTATCCACCAACCCGTGGTGGGTCTATATTCGAATTTTTATTGCTCGCTAATAAATGAGTCGGGTTGGGTTGGCCAATAAAGGACCAACCCGTGGTGTGTGGGGCCGGGTCGGGCCGGGTGACCCGTTTTGACAGCTCTAACACAAGTATAGGATTTGTTCCAAGTCGAATACACGTCAAGCTATTAAGTCGACATGTGCTTAATCCATCCTTACTTAACCAACACGATATCACACAATCCACCTAATCACAATGGTCCATGATTAACTATGACAATTCAGAAGCTACAAGTATTTGGACCATTGTGCCCATGACCCATCTAGATAAAGACCATGAATAGTAGTATAAATAGTATATCTGAAGAGATATATTAATTACGCTAATTAATTATTGCATTTATTACTTAGTGACGCACTAGAATGAGTTGGAGGTCGTAACATTTTTGGTAATCACAAATCTTACCTAACTTAAAAAGACCAAGTATTCAAAAAAGAGAACCAATATCTTAAAAATTAAAGATTGAAAGTGTTTTGAATGTTCTTAAAAGTCTTTACAATGTACACACTCGGCTATGTAAAAATATGTAAAAATATTAAGTAATGTGATATGTGACCAACAAAAATCTTTTCAATTTATTTAATTAAAGTATTAATTAATTAGTTAAAGATTTAAACATTTATATAATTAAATATGTTTTTAACACACACATATAGCTCAAAGTCCACTTCTTAATATGGTATCAGAGTCATGTTTATAGTCTATCCACTAGTAAAAAAAGAGCGTTTAACTTCGCACAATAGGCTTCGGGTTAAGTAAAACCGAAACATATACGCTTATTACCTCGGTCCATAGCAGAACCGCAATATATAGCTCTTATTACCTCGGTTAAAGGTCTAACCGAATCATATAGTCTGTCAAAATCACCTTTTTCCCTGTCACCTGACCTGCTCTGTGATGTCTGTCACGAGTCCTATGACATCGGTTGCTCCAGAACCGGTGTGGAAATGCTTTTATGCTTCGGGTGGAAGAGAACCGAGGCCTATAAGGTGATTTCAAAGTTTATTTTTATTTTTTTATACCCGTATAGGCTTCGGGTGGAAGAGAACCGAGGCCTATATTCAAAATTTTTCATTTCTCCTCTTCAATGTGCGCTCTCTTTCTTCTGCCCTCCATTTTCTTCTGCTTCATTCGTCGCTCCCTTTCATCTTCGTCTCCCTCACCATTGTCGCTGCCTCCATTGCTCTTTGGTGCTTCGCTTGACGAGTCCACGCTACTGCCTCCATTGCACTGGCCTGCCTGCTGCACCGTCCCTGAACCACCGTCGCTACATTACCCTCCACGCTCCACACCAACTGCATGTGTGGTCAAGACAGTGTTTCGCTGCCATCCAACCACTGCCTCACCGTGGCGCCTCCCCACTGCTACTCCCTTACCGCCACGGCCTCCCCGTTGCTGCCTTGTCGTCGCCTGGTCAAGACCGTGTTGCCGTCGTTTGTCGAGCTCCAGATCCGCTCCAGATCCACTCCAGATCTGCCTCCGCCGCTGCTGGCTCCGTCGCTCTCAATCCACCGGTTCAGATCGCCATCGCCAAGCTGCTCCAGATTGGCGAGCCGTCCGTCGTTGCTGCCTCCGCCATTCTTCCCCTCTATATCTTCATCTTCATCCACCGCTCCAGATCCACCGCGAGTCGCCACCCTAGATCGACAATCCATCCACCGCTCCAGATCCACCGCTGTCCATCTACTCTTGTTCGTCTGCCTCTTCATATTTTGTAGATTTTGGCATTGTTCTTGACGCCAGCCCAGTGAAGAAATTTTGTAGATTTTGGCATATGTTAGGTCTGTTTTGATCTTGGATTGGGATTGAGATTTTTCGGTTGTTTGAAAAACAATGATTTCCACCACTAAAACAATTTCTGGTTGCTGAGGTTGTTGAGAACTGAACAATTTCTGGTTGCTGAGAACTGAACAATTTCTGGTTGTTGAGGACTGAAACAATTTCTGGATGCTGGTTACGTACTGAAACGGGTTGCATCTGAAAAAAAAAAAAACAATACTGCCTCGGTTATTTAAGAACCGAGGCATATTCATATCTGATTTTATCTCAGTCCATGACCGAGGCATAAAATCTGGCCTTTTTACCTCGCCCACATATGCCTCGGTTGCAGAACCGATGCCAATAATGAAAAATAACCGGTGCCTTTTGTTCTTATTGTACTAGTGATCCTAGCGAGATCTATGTGAGCATTCTATTCCACCCGTTGTCGGGTCACTATCGCACAACCCATTATTTTCTACTATCATGCTCGGGATGTTTATACCTCGACATGAAGGAAGTGTCTCAGCATGAAGAGAGTGTGTTAGAAGTCTCACATCGACTAGAGATAAAGTCAAATTATAATGTATAAGTGAGTCTAGTTGAAGTAATAGAATCTTCACTAGATGGACCTTTACTCTTTGACAGCATAATTACAATGAAACAATATATATATATATATATATATATATATTATATATATATATATATATATATATATATATATGTAAAAAAACTAAAAATAATAAAATATAAAAATTAATAAAAATAAACTTATAAACTAATTTAAGAATCTTCTTTTTGGTGTGATAGACCAGAATCCCCGACCAAAGTAAGTGAATTAGTCTATGCTATTGTAATTTCTATGTCTCAATAATGAAACAATGAGTTCCATTAAGATAAAATCATCTATTTCGTCACTACTAATTTTGGATAAACTAAGGAAAAAAGTGTATACATGCATAGGTGTCGTGGATATGACATACAACTCTCTTTTTTCTTTCAACATCTTTAGGGTTTAGGATATTTCAACTATATCAAAGAACACAAGTGAGACACTTGTGCACTTATTATTAGAGATGCAGAACTTAAAGTCATCACTTTTGTATTTTTATTTTTATAGAAGAAAAGTAGTATAATTGTCTTATTCGTTTACGAAAATAGATATTTTAAAAATGACTAAATTCAATAAGTACTTAAAGCACGATTTTATTATAAATAAAACTTCTGTTTTTTATTTATAAAGAAGTCCTATTTTTAAGTATACTTGCTTTATAAAGTTAATTTTTAAGGAAATCGTGCTTTCCAATAAGTTTTTTTAATTTGAAAAAGATTGTGTTTCAATTACAATTTTTATAATTTGAAAAAAGTTAATTTTTCAAATATTCTTTGGGTTATCTTTAATGACAAGAATCTTAATTTATTTTTGGACCTCATTATGCTAGATTACTTTTAAGAATTATTTTTGTATTTTAATGTAATTCTAACTTTTACAAAATAAAAATAATGATATATTTACTGTTATAATTCATAATCTGAAAAGTTAAAATTTATTGGACATTTCTGAATGCACTTCAAAGTTGAAAGCTGAGGTGGATTGCATGGGGCCGAATCTAAAAACAAATATGTGTTGGGTGCATGCTTTCACTAAGAATGGGCCAAGTGGCAAATAATGATGATTTTCATTTGAATGGAACTTTTCCACATTTAAGGTATATCCACGACTTCTTAATCTTTTTTAGAAAGAAAAACGCATGTTTAAAAGTATAACTTCTTTACAATTTAAAAAATAATCGTAAAAGTACGAATTCTTAAAAATAATAGTAGGACTTGTATTTATAAATAAAACGAAAAGCAAAAAGTAAAGTTTTAAAAGACGATTTACTTTTTATAATGAGATTGTGTTTTACTTATTTTAGTAAATAGGTTTAATTGCTTCCTTTGTCCCCAGTTTGGTTGAATTGTGTCAAATTCATCCTCATTTTTAAAAAAGTTTCATTGTCGTCCTCACGTGGTATAAAAGTGTCAATTGAATCCAAACATAGAAAAAATTTGTGTCAAAGTAGTCATTTTTCCTATATTTCTGTGTCTTCCTTTCATATGTCACTTCTCTGGAGTTATGAAAAGCCTTAAATTGGATAAGGTAAAATGAATATCTGTACTTGATTGTATGAAAGAAAGACACAGATATATAGGAAAAATGACTACTTTGACACAAATTTTTTCTATCTTTGGATTCAATTGACACTTTTACACCACGTGAGGACGACAATGAAACTTTTACACCACGTGAGGATGACAATGAAACTTTTTTAAAAATGAGGATGAATTTGACACAATTCAACCAAACTGGGGACAAAGGAAGCAATTAAACCTAGTAAATATAAAAGTGGATTGCATTAAAAAAAAGAAGAAGAAGCATGTTTGGCTAAGATTTGAGGAAGTCCCAAACAAAAGTGTTTTTCTATATTTGTTGTATTGAAAAGGATGTGTGAGATTGGAATTCAAGGTTTTGAACGAAGCCATGTAATGTGGCCATGTGTAAGTCTGCTTCTGGAAAATAGAAAAATAAGAGACTTCGTTTTCGTTTTGATTTAGTAGATATGCATCCCCCCTCTCAGAAAACTTAAGTCTAAAGTGACATTGTAGGAGCTTATTCATATCTCACTACTTACACTTTTGAAAGTGACACCATTCAACATAGTTTGTGATGATATCAGTGGATAATGACAAATTGTAGATTCAATCCCTGAATTTGGTGCTGGGTAGTCTGAAAATGATGGGGAAAGTTTTCGAAAAAAAAAAAAAGTCTTAATTTTTGTATGAAAGTCATGGAACAATTTATGCCATGGTATTGATTTTTTCAACAATTATTTGTGTTCCATGTTATTGAGGGGACTTTTCCGAACAAAAACACATTTTGACTTTTTAAGGTACAGAGTTGGTATATCCCTCTGTCCACTGCGTTGAATTAACCAACTTATATGCATTAGAGAAATTGAGTTAATCTCAAAACAAAGTCTTGCGAATTTGTAAAATAATATATTAATTCAATTGTTTTGAATTGTTCTTTGGTCAGACAGACTGGGTAGTGCAAAATCAATGAAAATTTTGAACCAATGCAGCTGGTTCCATTTTTTTTTCTTAAATTTTTTTTATAGGATACATGTTTTTAAAAAAATTACTTAAAAAAATTGTATTTAATAAAAAAATAAATACAAAAATAGAATAAATTGTACATATGTAAATTTTAATTGTTAAAATATTATTACTCTACTAGACCATGATGAATCTACAAATAAGAAATATTTTGAGATGTCAAAAATTTATTTATAAATGTATATAAGCAGAGTAAGATCCTCCTCTAATAATTAAGATCCACCACTAACTATAAAAAATATATTTTTTGAAATGTAAAATAAAATGTAGGAAAAAAGATAAAATTTTTACGTAGTTTGTGGTGAAAATATCATAGATTTGTTAAGAGTTCTAAAATATTTGAAGAAAGAAAATGAAGAACATAATAAAAAGGAGATTAATAAAAGAGAAGAAAATAGGAAAAGAAGCTCAAATAAGGAGGTATCAAATATAATAACTTTTGTAATAGTCTAATGAGAAATATTTTACAAGGTTCCAAAAATTTCTAAAATATTATAAGAAGGAAGAATGAAGTGGAAAGATGCATAAACTCAAATGAGATTGTGCAATGTGTTAAGAGTTTCATATGGTTAACTTAGGGTTTGAGTGGTAAATAAGTCCGCTATTCGTACCTTTATCTTTTTCGCTTTGTCCATTTGTTTTTTCTTTTTCTTTTTTAATTATCTTTTGTTCTTTGTTTTTTCATATAATTTATTAGATGAGTTCTTGATACAAATTATTATTAGGGTTAATAAATCATTCAAAGTTTAAGAAAAGACTATATCAATATTAGTGTAAAAGTTGAATTTACGAAAATTTATTAGGTTAGTTATAATTTATTATCTACTACAATAAGTGAAGTGATACTAAAATTGTAAATATAACTAGATTTTCTATGCCGATTGTTACTAGAATTGTCATAGTAAACAGATCGATAACAATTTTGTAAAAAATACAAGATTTTTTATGTATCATTAGAATCGCCATAGTAAATAAAAGTGATGATAATTTTGTAATAAAATAAAAATTTATTATATTATTTTTAATTTAAAATACATATATTATGATGATTCATCACTATAATTGATATAATATTTTCCCTCTTATCCCTCTTGGGCTCCACTTCACCCTTTTTGTATTTGTTTTCTTTATCTCTACACTATCGTTGCACTCTCACTCCTGCTCTCCTCCGCATCTCCTTGAAGTCTCTCATCTCCTCTCCTTATCTCCTCGCTGCTACGACACTTCACTTTGGCTCTTGTTTTCACTCTAGTGGTTGTCCCTCTCGCTCTTACAGCTTGCTAGAAACACACTAGTTTCATCCCTCACAGCCACTCAATTCACTAGAGTTATAAACTACTTTCCCTCACTATGATCCACCATGTTTGGCTAGCTTCAAAGCGAAGACATCAAACCAACCACTCTTGCCACCATTTTTCTGTTTGTCCTTATTCTAAGATCGCCACCATTAATCTCTTTGCTGAGTTGCAATGTAGGAACCCTAATTTTTTATTTGAAGGTGATCCCCATTTTTTATGGTTTTATAATCCTTATTAGAATTAATTGTATTTGATTGGTGTATTCAGTTTGTGCATCCAAGTGTGGGTGTTTTTGGTGCTAGAATATGAGAGTGCTTTAGTTTAATTGTTTGATTGCTTAAGACAATTGTGTTATGTATTTTGCTTGTTTAATTTTATGATTGAGGTTTTTTTATTCTGCTTTTGTTTTGGACAAAAAAGATCATTTTAGGACAATACCCATGCTAGGATTGTTGGAATCGAGCCCAACATTGCAAAATTATCAAGCAACCAATGTTGCAGGAGAGCTTGACATTGGGTAGTAGATACATGGCATCAAACATCCCATACAAGAAAAGCTACCAACACTAGGAAGACATTAGTGGCGGTGATGGTTCTGTAGAGGCCATTGTTTTGTATTTTATTTGGTTGCGTCGGACGATACTGATATGATGCTAGGTGGTATCAATACTGATATGTAAAAAATGAGTGTTTATACGTGTCTTTAAAGAGAGTTTTGGGTATTCCTCATTTTACACGATAGAGAAACACTATGGGGGCTTAAGAGAGTCCACTAGTACAAAAATCGCGTACAACGTCGAATATTTTGGGCTTTTAACGACGTCTATGAAGGACACGAGCATGAAAATAATCGGTTTAAACAAACAAAAATCATACATAAAGTAATTAATTAACATGCATTTGTATCAAATGAAAGAAAGATTACATGTGATGCTAGTCAAACTTCGTTCGAGAAAAGTTTGAGAAGAGAAGAGGGTATCACACACTAAGATAAAGTGAATGAATTTTCAATATCCCGCTAAATTTTTTTTAATTCACTAACCTTTTGACGCCGAATTTAAAAGTCATTCGACGTTTTATATCCTTTTACGTCGAATTACAATTCTAAACACGTTTAATAATTGCATTTATTTACAAAAATGTCACCACTCATTTTTAACGTTGGTTATTCAGTGGTTCGACGTTGAACGCGTTACGTTATACGCTGTTTTTGTACTAGTGGCCTCTTGGAGGTTGTTAGGGGTGTTGGGAAGCTTTCACACTATTCCTTGGATTTTCTCCTTCATCCATGGAGGTTTTTCCCCTTTTGGGGTTGGAGAGAAAAATGAGCTATGAATGGGAGATGTGAATGTGGATGGGGAGTGCAAATGGAGCTTGGCGTAGCTGCTTAGTGCTTTGGAAGAGGTATTTCCTCTTCTTTTTTGTTCCAATTTCTTCTATTTATAAACTTTAGGTTCAACATTATGGAGAGTTAGATCCATTTGTTGAGATTAGATCCATTTATATATATTAACAACAATCATAATTTGTCGATAATTATTGATAAATGTTTACTGATGAACACTTAGGTTTGTTGTCATTAGTAATTAGTGATAAATTTCTCCATTCCTCAATAAATCCTCTTGACCGATTTTTGGTCAAGTAGTCTCTCTGTAAACATGAATTAGTAATAGATTTTTACTATTATTGACAAATTGTATTATATTAATATGCAATTTTCTTAAACTACTTGAATATAAGACTTGTTATTTATTATATGTAATAATTTAGTGTTCTTCTCGTGAACTTGCTTATCACCATTTGACATAGATCGAAAAATATTTGTTTAAATTTTGAATTATTATTAATTTAATGTTTTTCACAATTTCGTTCAAATTGTGTATTATAATTTTTATTGTTGTATAAAAAAGAGATTTCTTTATAACTTAAAAATTAAAATATTTTTAAACTTGAATATTTGTTTTTCTTTTATACATTTTTAAAAGAATATTTTTTAACTTTATCAATTTTATGAAATTAATAAATCTTTTGATTGTCATAAAATTTTATTTATGTATAATTATGTAATATTCTGTATAATTATTTTACTTTTATCCCTTGTTATTTGACCCTCTTATTTGAAATTTACACAATTATATATATTTTTTAAAATATTTACATTAAAAAATAAAAATACATTATTTTGATATTAAAGTTTTAATAATATCATGTTTTATTTGTTGTGATTTTTATCTTTTATAAAATTAATTAACTAATATTAAAATGATAAAAAAAATACAAACATGAATGCGAGTACATATGTTACTTAGTAAGAATAATGATAAAACAAAAATTTTATATATGTTGAATATAAGAATGAAAATTGAATACTAAAACTCTTTCTCGTCTCACCTTCATGTCGTCCTACATAACTCTGAATTCTAAAACAGATAATAATGCAAAATTGGATGATATTATCTCATCGACATGGGATTGAAATAGTTTTAATTTGTGTTTTCTTTTAATTCTCACCGAACCTAACCAAATGTATAACCTGTATTTGTTCCTCTTCCACTTTTGTTCCTGAAATTGAGGATAAATTTGATGATGTTGTTTTGTTTGGGTTTTATTTTATGATTGGGAGATCCGAGGTTCTTTGCGGTGCCGTGTTTTGTTCATACACAAACTACTGATTCGAGGGACTTTCAAATTAAACTGGATGAATGAAATAGGTGATGAGGTGTGCCTACGCATACGTTATCAGTAACTTATGGAGCTACGACCACAATAAAGGAAAGTTTACCATCTAATCTAACTCACAACTCCAACAAATTTCCAGCTTTATACTTTAAGCACTTAAGATTAACCTCTTCATTTTTGAAACATATTCCGCGTTATACCTGAAAAATGAACCTAAAACCAAACATACAACATCTACGTATTGAACAACTACAACGAGTGGAAGACGTGAGAAACAGGGTGAAAGCTATTGATCAGTTGTGTTTTTTTGGTTCAGGTTGGTGCATTTTGTATGGGTTTCAATACCCTTTCTAATATAATAAAAATCTTAAATTGTTAGTAAAAACTATCATACATGATTCATTATATATTTGCTTGTAGAATAGATAAGGATATGTAGAAGAAACGTACGTTATTAATTACGTTGACTGAAACTTAGCACATTCACCAGCTACCATGTGTAGCATAACATGAAAAGACATATGTTTGAGTAGAAGGAAACCGAAGGTTGCTTGATTCACAACGTTATCAAGTGTACTAAACATTGGTCAAACTTTGAATCTTTGAATGCATACTTTTTGTAAAATGCCCAACACACAAATATCTCCCACTGAAACTTTAAATGGTCAGAGGGTTATTTTACGTTCTAATTTTCACAATAATGATGGAATTGTATGCTTTTACATTATTTTAGTATCTCTCTTTTTTTTTATCTTTTTATTATATATTTACTTTTATTTTAACTATCATTATTTCTCTATAAAGAATAATAATGTATTTGTTTCCAGGGTGGATAGGGAAGGGAAGGGACATATGTGCGTGAAGAGGAGTTATTGTTTGCTACATACATGTGTGAAGATTTGCATGAAGGAAATGAGAAGAAAGAAAATATTTTTGCATGGTGGAAAGTGCATATAGCATCCATAGCAAAATAATACGTGCTTTTATATATTTTTTTCTTTTACTCTTTCATTTTCGATCACATCAACGAAAACATAGAGAATATGAGACACACAGCAATTATTATAGATAGCAAAGGAAGGAAAATGAAATTAAATTATCTTTAATTAAAACTATTGACAAAAGTTTGCAATACCCTTCTTTGGAAACATAAATACAAGTTTTAAGTACCGAACAAGTCTTTTAATTTAATAAAATAGTACAAACATAAAAAAGAAAACTATATATTGCGATTGCCAGCTACTGTTTTTCAAATATACCATACTTATATTAATTTTTAAATTAGTAATTAAAATAAAACTTAAAAGCAGTGTTATATTTAATTTTTATGTGATTTCTTAATTAACTTTGAAGCTTTATTAAAGTATTATCAAGACAAAACTAGAAACTAAATTGAAAAAATTGAGCTTTTAATTGTTTTCTTAATACTTAATCTCATACTTTTAGAAGTAAGATAAGGATCAATATATGCAGATTACTTTTCTAGCAGCTAAGTCTCACAAATTTAATGACACGTCCCTGATAAGTGTTGACATAATATATTTTCTTAATTTGTAATTGGATTAAATATGAAAATTTCACCAATTTTAATATTCATACATTTTTGTAGACGTGATTATCTACTATGGCGTGACTGTTACCTGAAACTAAGTATTAATTCTGCTATATTTCAAAACTTACATTAGGTTCGTTATTGTTTAAATAATTTTACAATGATAAATTTATTTAAATGTTTAATAATTATAAAAAATAAAAGTGTACAAATGAAGGAGACAACAATCAGAGAGAGAAAAAGAGTTAAAGAGAAAAAGCCAAATACCTACAAATCACTTAACATTTTTAAGTACTTGTGATTCATTTCTACCAAAAATTGAACTTAGTTCTTATATTTGAAAACTGTGCTTTTTACTTGAAGATTTGATCAATCTTGGTCTCAACCATTGTATTTTTTAAAATTGTATGGTTTTTAACATGTTTTACCTACATTATTCATAAATTCAAGTAAAATGCATTAATTAGCATATTTTTTTTAATCTAACTAGTTAGCAAGTGTGTCATACCAATTAGTAAAAGTAATTTCTAAAATTCGAACACAATAGTGTGCTCCTGTGTCCATATCGGACACAGATTTGTAACATATCTCCAATTCAGAAAATGTTTCTTATTTAATCTCTTAACATTATAATTTTTTTTAGATGAATATCAATTAAAGTGTTTTTTTTTCAATGATTATTATCAAGAAAGAAACGAAATATCTTAATGAATTTTTTTGTATTAGATTATAATAATTTTCTGTTATTATATTTGGTTAATTTTATTTATAAATGATTTCGAAATAGATAAATAATTTAAATACTTCATAATAATTTAATATATAGATTTGTATTTCCTTGCTCGGAAATTACACAGATTAAAATATCCATATCTCTATATAGTGTGCCCGATATTCGTATGAATATCCTATCTACATTGCAAATAACACTTAAGAAGAAAACATAAATAATGAAAATACTGGAGAATTTATTGTTCAATCCAAATACTTGAGTTAAAGATGAAAGAGTAAAACTGTAAATCTAAGAAAAAAAATGACAGTCCTACTGAGACCTACTCCTGTACAATACAAGTGAGTCCTTTTCTTTTTCTGATCATACCATAATAAGCATTTTCCATTGTCTTTTGTTCAAAAAAAATTAGAGAGAAGAATGGATTATTTTTATAAAGGTCTCTTTCATCAGTTTCTGTAGTCTAAATTGGATTGTATTTAGAACGATTATTTCCATATGGAAGAAGTTGCTTCCAGCTATGGTTAGTGTGCCTCCACTCTTTATTGAATGAAATTTATTTTTTTGGATATAATGTGATGGGCAATCCATCTTGTGGAAGAGCAAAGGGGCCATACTGAATCCCATTTTTTGCACCAACTGTAGACCACCTGCATAACAATAATAGCAACTACCCTTAGAATCATTCAAAACATTCTAATTTTGGAACATGTCTCTCATCACTGCATACTCCGAAAAGGGTTACAAGGAGATTGTGTTTGGTAATAAACCAGATTGCCAACCTGTACTTTGTGATCAGGTGATGTAGAAGCACCAACATCTCCAACTTGGCTATTTCATTGCCAGGACATGCATGGGTCCCGTTGCCAAATGGCATAAAAGTATTGGGTTTTGGAGCCACCTAGAAAAATTATTTAACAGAATCTGTTAAAACCCTGACCTTAGAAGAATAACATGTAGCAAAGTGAAAAAAGAAGGAGAATAATGCATAAGTTATTTTCTCTGCACAATAGTTACCTCAAATCTTGAAGGATCAAACTTCTCTGGCTCTTTGAAGTTGTCAGGACTGTGGTGGATGTTCCTAAAAAGTGGTAATACTTTCCACCCTTTTGGTATGAGATACCCTGAAGAAATGTATTCCCCCAACACAAAATCACACACAAGGAATAGAGATGAATTATTTGGTATATTGAAGAAAAAAGAAAAAGAGGTATCATATCAGATTTGGTTATTGACCTTGAAATTCAACATCTTCTATAGCTTCTCTGAAGGTAAAAGACAAAATTGATGCTATTCTTAGAGTCTCCTGTATGATTCTGGATGTCACAGGCATATTTTTTGTGTCTGACCAATTCAGGCCCATTTCTTCTCCACTTTCTTCTTTGCACCTTAATACGGACTCATGCTCTTCCTACAAAACTCAACCAACAACGTTTTAAGTCACCAAACCAAGCCACACTCCAGATTTTCTGACTTAGTTGCATTTATTTGTCATAAAAGGTTTAAACCAGACTCTTAAAAAACATTAAAAAAATGTTTTTTTTCCTGTCATTAGAGGTCTCGGTTAAACAAACACTAAGTTGAAGAAAGACTAGGAGGTATATGCTTACAGTAGCTGCTTCTAAGACACTGGGGTTTTCGCCAAGGTACTTAACAATCCATGTAAGTACTGTGGCAGTGGTGTCACGAGCAGCAAAAATAACACCAATGATGTTATCTGTTATCTGTTCATCAGTGAGTCCTGCTTTTTCACTCATGAACGACCCCAGCAAGTCATTGTGTTCTTGCTTCGTCTTCCTCCTTTTTGAGATTGTTCGAGCCACCATATCTGCAAGCTCTTTCCTTGCCTTCATGGCCTTGTGGAAAAGTGTTCCGGGAAGGTTTATGGGCATTGAGTTGTACCCTCTCTCAAGAGTGTAGTAGCATCGCTTCAGAACCTCTGCATTCAGAGTTTCATCTTTTCCGAATATTGACAGCAGGGCCACGTTGATGGTATACTGTAAAAGATAACATGGGAAGAAAAAAAAAATTAAAAACTAGTCCTTTATTTGGTAAATATACAACAGAAATAACAACAAGTTGTAAAGGGGTTTTTTATTTCTTTATTTTCTTTCCCTTTTTAAAACAGAGGATCTGCTCTGTGGTCTGCTTTGAGGGCTTACCGTTTTCATTTCGAGGAAAGTGGTGATCAACTTTCCTTCCCATGATTTGAGGCAATTTTGGGCAATGGATTCAATATCAGAGACTATATTTTTGATGGCCTCGGTGGTGAAGGTGCAAAGGACAAGCCTTCTGAGGTTAGCATGGTATGCTCCTTGCTGAAAGAAAATGGCTTGCTTCCCCAACATCCTCTGCTTGCTATCAGGAAATGTTGGTTTGAAGAGTTGAGCTTTGTTGAGCACAAACTTTGCTGCTTCCGGGTTAGAAATCATCACACAAGGATAACCCAAAATGTGTGACTTAAACATAGAACCATACCTATTGAAAAAAATAAAGAAGGATTTATGTTAATGCAAGTGAGCATTAAGATTGATAAGGTTGATGAGATTGAGAAATGAATTGTTTTGAACCTCTTGATTTTTGTGGCAAAGAAAAGATTTGGGTCTTGAGAATACATTTGGAAGGTTTCTCCTATATATGGCCAACCCATGGTCCCGGGAGGAAGTGGCAATTGTGTATTAACTTTGGAAGGGAAGAAGAAGGAGAAGGATTTGATGAGTAAGTTGAGGAGAATAATAGATATGAAAGAAACAAGGAAGCATAACACAGTGGTGAACTCCATGTGTATGTAGTGTAGTTGTTGGTGTTTGGGAAAGAAGAAGAAAAAGTAGAAGAAAGATATGAATAAGGACGATATGTTGTGAGAGAAAAAAGCAAAAGATATGAGGTATTTATAGGGTGGAGAAAGGGAAATGATATGAAGGAAGGAGAAAAACAGGAAAGAGGAAAGAGGAAAGAGGATGGTTTTGAATTACAGCTAAATTTCCACACACGGAATCTCTCTCTCACCAGCTAGCTAGCTCATTTATATTAAGTTTTTTGGACTGATTGTGTTGCACTTGTACTGTGTTGTATTGTATCTCTCAAGAGAGAGAAATCATGAAAGTGAGCACGTGTCCCAAGAGTGTATGTATATACGGACAGATACAACATTTGAAGAATTGAATTTGGTCACTCGTACGTACGATAAGATGATTGCCAGGGGTGTCTCTCGTTGAGGGGAAGAACAACAACTTAATTCAACCGCCACAAGTAGTGCATATTCAAGGTATTATGTTTAATCCAACATTAGGTCTTTGGAAGATGGATTTGAACAAATAGATTTAAAAGAAAAATGAGGTGAGGGTAGACATTGCAATTTAATCTTTATCATATGGTTTGGTCATAAATTGGATGAGATCAAAAAACTTATTAAAAAGGTTTACGTAATTAAAATATTCCCAAAAAAATATTATGGGTTAAGTAATGGTAACGGATCGAATCGGACATCAATATTGTCTACTCGTAATTCGATTTATAAAATGAAAATTTAAATCAAAATCCGTCTATTACTTGCACAAATATTGCACAAATATCTACTTAAAAAGTTCATGATACAGAGACTACATGCAAATAATTAAAAAAAATGTATTTTTACATAATTACAAAAGAATATAAAATATGAATTAAATTAAATTAAAATTAAAATTAAATTTAGCATAATAAAATATAAATTAATTTTATTTTTAATTAAATTAAATTTAATAAAATATAAATAAATCTTTTATTTTTAAATTCGAGTAGTATTATATTCACATCCAACCTGTTTATAAGCGGGTATTAAAATATCCTTGGAGAATATTTGCAAATATCAACTACTTGTCTCGGATTTTATCTTCGGATCGTGAATTTTTTTGTTATCCCTAATTAAGATTAATATATGGATCTTCTTTTTTTTTAAAAAAATCATTTTGAATATAAGAAAAATATATAATTATCTCAATTTATTACAAATATAAGTATTTTTAATTTTTCAAAGAATTATATACAAACATTTTAATAAAATTAATATAGGCTTTGTAAATAATTTCTTCTTCGTGATGCAAATTCTTAAAAGATAATTTTTCTCTTTGAATTGGTAAAAATTTAAATGTATTATATAATGATATATAAAGTATTATTTAAAATATTTATGTTATGTAATATTATATATTATGTTATTAGCATGATGATGAAAGTTATTTTTCTCAAAAAGAAACTTAACACGTCATAATAAATTAGAAAATAAAAATATATCATAAAAATAATGCAAAAAAAATTATCTTTAATTATTAATTAAAGATTGAATACGGAGAAAAAAGAATTAGTAAAGAATATAGTATGGTGAATTTAGAAATATAAGATAAGATTACAAATCTCAAATATAAATACTAGTATCGTTTCTTACGTTTTCTTTTTCTCCTGGAAATAACAGATAAAATGCTTATTTTATAATTAATTGTTCATCAAATAAGTGTTATTATAAAATAAGTTAAAAAAATTATATTCTATAACAACATTTATCAAATTAAGATAACTATTCTTAATACAAATGTTAGTAAAAACATATTTTCAACCAAAAGATAATACTAGTTTATTTCTCTATTCATTTCATCTTTTCATAATAATGTCAAATTACGTTTTCCTTTTTAACAGGTTTATCTTAAAAAGTTTAAGAAGAATAAACAAATCCTAAATGTTTAATAAGCTTTGAATTCTCAAAAATTAACTCTAATAAATAAATATATATATATATATATATATATATATATATATATATATATATATATATATATATATAATAACATATATTACGTAATTATAAATTAATAAATAAATTATAGACTTATAAGCAACAATAAGTGTTCCACTCACATTTCTTTTTGCCGACAACATTTCACATAAAGTCTTTGTTTGTCATTTTTAAAAACTCTTCAATTTTTAATCATCCTGCATATTATAAGTTCTTATTACTTCAGTAAATTATATTCCTTTTCAGTGAATTATATGCTCACTTCCCATTTATATTCTTCTATATTTTTGGGTATTGAGAATATTAAAATAGTTTTCATATCAATCCCTGACTTCATCCGTTGAATCACTAAGTTCAACATTATCTAAACTTTCATATTCCTATTCAGTGTGAGACAAACCTCTATCAAGTAAAGATAACATTCAACTAGGAGACTCACTTGGTCCAACCATTTCAACTTCAACACTACTTTTCTAGAATTTATCTTCCACTTCATCTTCATGAATACTAACATCCACTAGATCATATTCACTCAAAACCTCCTCTTCAAACTCATTTCTAATTACTAAGATCAAAGTCATCCTAACATTGACTTTAACCATCCCTCTCCACAACAACTTAAGGCAGACCCTTTCCCTCCATAGCAACTTTAGGCTGGCTCTAACCTTTAACAACAAGCACATGCTAGCCTTCTCCCTCCACAACAACCTCAAGTTGGCCCTCTCCTCCTCTACAGCTACCTCAGACTAACCCTTTAGATGAACTTTTTTGTCACAATCACCCTTTTCTTCAACATAAACCTCATTCATAAAATCACTCTCATTACAATCACCCTCCGGAGGAAAATATTCCAACACATTTATTATTTGAGGTTCAAACATCATGTATACGACATACAAGTGAACTTGATCATTGAGTGTGACAATGTTCACCATATGACATGCACCTTTGTCATCACATAACAATCTCAACCTTTCTTCCAACAAAAAACTTCCACCTATTGAATACCACAATTCCTTTCACATAACCAATCTTCTTCAGAATGGACAAAATCTCAAAGTAATTTCATCTGTGTGGATCATATGATGAAGTACTACTTCTTACATATTTGAGTGACCTATTATTCACAAACTTTCTACCATGATGAAACACCACTTTGAAAAGCGACTTTTATATATATAATCTTATCAAATATAAAAATATCTAAAGAATATATCTTACCTTCATACCACAAACACATCAAAAACCAATTTCAAATGAAAAACTATAATGAAAACACCATTACACGTCATAGGAAATTGCTACTCTTAGCTGATTCATATAAAAAAATATGCTCTCAATAATATTACACAAAATTACAAAGAAGCACGATATTCAAATAGGAAAAAAATATAAAAAAAAACGCAAACCTTTAATTATGCAATCATCACAACACGGACAAAAATAGTAAATTAAGATTTTTTTCTCCAATGCAATATTGAAAGATAAATTTCTATAAACAGAAGAACTGGAATTTAATAACTGAATCACACTTAATCTGTTGGTAATTAAAAAAAAAATTGTTGTTACGAACAATTTGGGCTTTGGAATTTGGTTGAAACGAGAATTGTGTGGTTTGAACATTTTTTCAATCTACTGACTAGGTGGGGCATACACAATTAATTAGGCTGCTCCCACCCTTCACTATGCATTTACTCTTATGCTAACCATACTAATTAATGATATTTCTAATGGTCCAAAAGAAAAATGCTTTATAGAAATTTCAATAATTTATTACTGTTACTACAAATATTATTTTGTCAATGAAGAACGGAAAAATAAAAAAATAATATAAAAGCACTTTTATTACATGTCAGTAAAACGTTTGTTTACTACTATAACAAATTAACAAATTTATATTTTTACATTTAGAAAAAAGTTGCACATGTATTTTAAAAGAAAATTATGGAACAAATGCATTTATCAGGCTACTAAAGAGAAGAAGCCTTCACCTGTGATTCAGGAGAGTTTTTCAAATATAAATACAGTGAGAGTTGGTGGCAACCACCAACTATAAGGACTAATATAAACTTTGTTAGATGCGCAATGTACATGTCAAAGGTATGTATTGTTTTTTCTCTTTAAAAAGAAATTATTCACTGCCAACATAAAACCAAAAAAAAATATAACATGGTTTTTAGAGCTTCGTTTAAAGTACTAACATTGTGACCTCTAACTTTTAATAGAATAAACTTATAAAAAGGATTTTTCTTTACAATGACTTTTGCTTAAATACATTTTAGTCTCTCTCTTTTTTAACTTTACATACACTATTCAAATTAATGGAAATATATTATAAATTATAATGTTTTAGATTAATGAATATACAATTTAAGTTTAACTTTGTAGTTACGAATAATATCAACGAATTTAGGTCATGAATAATTATCAGACAATAGGGTAAAAATAACTTTAAAAAATTCAAATAATTTAAAAAATTTATAGACTATAAGATTGAACTATATAAAGATAAATTTTTAGAACTTTAATTTTAAATTATGTAATGTTTCCAATAATAAACCTTAGAAAAAACTTAAAATGATTCTACAATTAATACTTAAAATTAAAATGTGAAGTTATAAATAAAAAATAGTTGAGGCAAATATTAAATTTTGGAAAGAAATATCTTAGGAAAGAAATGAAGAATCCCTTGGATTTGTTCTGAGTGCAATCTCTTTGATATGATACGATGGACCAAAACATTATCTCTTCCTCCCATTTCCCCATAAACTCCACTTGTCCGCTGCACGCTCTATGTAACTAAACCTGCTCCATAATTTCTTTTCTGAAAAATATTTTAAACACCATTACTCTATAATTTACTTCTTAACTCTATTTTAACTTCTTATTATACATTTCGATTACTTAAGTAATCAATCTGGAAAATATACTTTTCATATACTAGTATTGCTTGATATATAAGATTATGCATTGCTTCATATACTTGAATATAAAAGTTATGAAATTATGTTCCGTTATAGAAAAAGTTGAAAATGGTATAGCTGAGTTGACAGTGTTAAAAATGGTCATCCGTTGCACATCACTTGCTTCTGGTTGCGTGCATAAGCATTTGATTTGAATACAACTTCTCTGTTTAATTATATAAATATCTGCTTTATCTTCATTTTGTCAGAATAAATAAAGAAAATTATATATGTTTAGATTCTTTTACGAAGGGGTCTTAATAATCTATATATCCATCCATTCTATCATGCTAATGCTTTACAACTCATAATAAAGCCAAGAAAAAAAATATCAACACGTAAACCCCAAACTATAATTTTCTCACATTTCGTGTATGAGTAGAGTTACTTTAAACATCCATTCAATTTTTTCTTGAACATTGTTTGGTAGTAGTTTTTCTGGTGTTTGTTTTCACTCCATCGTTCGGAAGTGTATCTATCGAAAGTTCTCTGATGTTTAAGTCAGTAAACTATTCATACGAAAGTTCAATGTAATGGTAATAACTGTACAATAAATGCGATCACTTATCTCTTACTTTTGACCTATATTTATAATTTTTGACATGAACTTAAGATTAATGAAACCTTAATCATAGTAAAAAAAAAATATCCCGTGTGTCACAATGCAAACTTGGACTATAAAGTTGGTAAACCCTAAGCTATAATTTGCTCACATTACACTTCTTCTTATCATGACAATCACTTTCTAATGTTTCCAAAATCCAAAATTAAAAAAAGAAAGATGGAAAAAAAAGACAAAGTACAAGATATTATAGATTTCAGTGTAAAACTGTTGATACTGTTACTGTAACATAAAATAAAAATTCTTTTTGGGTCCTATAATATTAATACTTAAAAAATAATGAAAAGTATTTGTTAATCTTAATGTGATGAAGCCTTGAAAGAAATGAAACCTCGTATTACTTATAAAAGAAATATGGTTAAAAAAAGAAGATAGAATTTGCATATTATATAAGTTTGGTATTTTGGAGTGAATGTATCTTAGTCCCCATAGCACAAGTGGAGTGGACCCATATCTATTTTCTTGCTCACAAACTTTGGGGGAAGTAACATTAATTAATGTCTTTGGTTCGAAGGTTGTATGTGTGGAAGTATCATGTACGGACCACACGTCTATTGATTCAATGTTCATCACCATAAACCGTGAATGAGTACCAAAAGTCATGCAAAAGAAACTTGCTAAGTGCATGAACAGTGATCTTCTACCATTTACAGACCCAGAGTCTTGTCGCTTTATTTCAACTGCAATTGCACCTTCCTTATAAAATATATATATATAGATACCCAAAATGGAATATGACACCCAAATCATACGTTCTCAAACAAAGATATAGAATTTTATAAATGTTGTATGCTACAGGAAACGACGAATATAGACATGTAGATTTTGAATTGTATTTAAAGTATTGAATGTGCACGTATTATTATAAATTTTTTTGAAATTATCAACAAAAATAAATTTGCTAACAAATTTAAATTATTGATAAATTTCATCAACAACTTTTAAAAATGTAACTACCAAAAAATTTTACTGATAAATTTATTTTTGTCAAAATAAAATTTATTAATAAATTTATTTTTATCAATAAAATTTATTAATAAATTTATTGATAATACGGATTTTGATTATTCACTAATTTTTCTTCGGTAATTATATACATTAAAATTTATTAGTAAAATTTGTTGATAATTTATAATTTTTATCACTAATATATTTGTCCATCGATTAAAAATTTGGTATATTTCATATTTAAATATGGATTTATTATAATTTAAAAGTAGGTAATATGTCTGTAAATTCGTTAATTATTATATATTTTAAAATTTTTTACTAAAATTTGTTAGTAATTTAAAATTTTTATTACCGATAGTTTTTCACTTTGTCAATAAAATAACGATAAATTTTCTATTGAAAGTTAACAAGAAATATATTTTAAATTAAGTGGATGGATGAGAAAAAGATGTCGAAAATATAATGACGACACGATGATCACACGACAATGGTGTGGTGGTGGCACAATGGTGGCATGACGATGGTGATGATGCAACGATAGTGGAGGAGAAGAAAGAGAAAAGAATAGAAGAGAAAAAGGTGGAGAAGGAGAAGAAGAAGAAGAAGGAGAAGGTGATTGTGAAGGAAAACATGGTGGTGTGGCAATAAGAAGGAAGAGGAAAAAAATGTACCAGATTACAATATTTGTCACAAATTTTTTGATAAATATTAGATCTTTTATTTTTAGTAAATTTTCGATAGATAGTTAATAATTTTGATTTATCAACTAATTTTATATATTACTGGTGAATATTGATAGTTGATAACGTCATTGATATATACTTTGTAGGTATATAAATGGATTATTACATTTCTTTTGTAGACAAAAATATCAACTCAAACACAACTTGGTTCCTTCATAAGAGAAGACAGTTTCGAGAAGACAGTTTATGATCAATAATTTTCTTTTTTAATTTTAAAGTTTCAAAATTTAATCAAAATAATTATTTTGTCAATAATTCTATTTTGTTATTGATTAATAAAATAACGGAGACAATAAATTCTCTTAAATCATACCTAAAATAACTAAAAATCTTTATATAACATTGATATAAAATACTTGTATTTTTTTAAAGATGTTAACTCCTTTTTATAACTCAATACTTGAATTTAGACATATAATTTAATTATACTATTTATGATTAATTAAAAATAAGATAAACAAATATTAATATTAGCATAGAATCATAATTATATATGCTCTAAAAGTACCAAGTGTCTAGTGTTAAGTGTAGTTAGAACATGAGTACAATTATATGTTTTGTTTAATGGAACATGCCTGAAATATAAATTTTATACATGATAAGAATTATAATGATAGTAAATATTAGCTTTCATCACAATAATTAATTAAATCCATTCTCAATGTATTTCATTATCATCCCAAATTAGAGGTAGTTAATAAAATTAATATTACAGTGCGAAAATAGCATGCAACGTTGTGTACAACGTTTGATCACATAATAATCAATGTAAAAAGTGATCGGTAATAATTTTGTAAATAAAATTACAATTTTAACGTTGGCTACTAACTCTCGTGACGTCTTATGTCTAATAGACATTGGCCTCCCTTATATCAGATATCATATCTTCTGTCACAAATTGCAATTTCATAACTACAAACCATAATGATTACACAAGTCAGTATGAGCTATTGGTTGATGGAGATCCCCCACGAGTATGGTCATAGGAAAACAACTTGAAAGAGGGTAGACTAGCCACAATGCTGCACTACTACCCTAGAATGCGCGTGAGACGATTGATGAAGTTTAAGATCCCTATCCTTGAGTGTCTATGCCAACCTCAGAAATCCAATTCGTAAGGGAGACCTTAGGAACATTTATAGTTTGGCCTAAAGCGTTGATCATGTTATACTTTGGCCCAACACAAGTACTATAATATTATTATTAGTCTTTTTATCTTATAGTTTATAAATAAATGATCCATAACTTTAAAAATCTTTATTTCAATTCTTTCATCCTAAAACGTAGGGTATGTGTCAACCTATCATCTAGGAAGATGATGACATGGCAGAAGAAGAACAAAATGATCCTCTAAGAAAGCTCCTAAAGAACTTAAACAAGTTGAATAGATGACCATTAATACTAGAGTGGAAGTTAAGAGTATTTAGCCTTCAGTGTCATATCTCATTGTACATTAATTTAAATGATGCATTAGAGATCATTGGAGAGACAAGATATTGAATATTTCAATCATACAGCTATGGTAGATGTAAGATTTTTCATCATATTATTTAAATCTTAAAATGACTACTTTTTAATTTATACTTAATTGTCTTGTTATAGCTACACATGGACATACTCATTATGGACCAATGTCAGACTTCCCTGCATGGATTTATTAAACCTCAAACCATTCAATTTTCTGGAAAAACACTTGACCACAAGAAATTATTTGTAAACATGAATGTTTGAATCAAAAAGAGAGATATACATTACACCCTACATTGATGAATGTGTTATTGAATGTAAAATTTTATGAAGTAATATTAATTATTTGACTAACTATTTGTGATTCAGGGTAGCACCCATTAGCAACTAATGGTCATCATTCCAAGACAATGCACAATTGTATGATTTTGTTTCCTACATAGGAAGATGAAATCTGATTTGAAATCCCTGTTACAATCATAAGTGTTACTTATTTTTTATATCATCTACTTAGTTATATTAATACTAAGATATGTTTCCAATTTAATTAGAGTTGTAGGTAAGCTCAAATAACAACAAATTCAAGTAATGTGAAACTCATTCATCTTAAAGTTATTAATTTTCGCATGTCAATGTATAACCTTTATATGTGATTATTTTCTTTGTTATGTTTAGTATAACAAGTAGAAAAATTCATGGGAATATAGTTATTATGTTATGTTTTGGAAATAAATCATCATTCGAGCTATAATTAGAGACGACTGGACATAACTAATTATATATATATATATACATATATATTTCATATATTGAAAATCACATTAAACTTTAAACATTAATATCCATAATTGTGTTATTTTTTCAACACTTCAAGATTTCATCACTTATAACAAATGATACTATGAAGAAAATAAGGTGAGAGTGAACAACATATCTATTGGAATGGTGGGGTTAAGATCCAGAGTAACATTATGACTTTTCTTGAACACTATCCAAGACAAGATTTTCATTATGAAAATTTTAGTTTTATCTTAATAGTTTTAGTTTTGATAACTTTAGTGTTAGTAATTATATTTTGTGTTAATAGATTTATTTTTCATATATTTGTTCTGGTAAACACTAATACAGTAAAGGGAAACGACAACGGTTATTTTCGCTTATACGCAACGATTCTGCAACCGAGGCATATACAGACGAGGCGAAAAGGGGTAGGCTTTTTGCCTCGGTTCTCAATCGAGGCAAAAAGTTGTGTGCTTTTGCCTCGGTTCAAATCCAACCGAGGCGGTAGAGGGGTTTTTCCTTTTTTTTTCTTTTTTTTTTGTTTTCACCATTCGCCAGGTGAGTTGTTAGCCCTTGGCCGTAAACCATCAACGCCCACCGCTCCATCTCACACCACCATCATCAAAGGACAGTCTGCTCTCACCATCACATGCAAAGAATCAATCAAACACCACCACTCCTGCATATAATCAATCAAACATAAAACAACCCAATCGAAATCAGAAAAAGGAACGGAAGGAAGCTTCCTCCTTCGCTGCAAATCAAAACGGAGAGAAGAAGAAGAAGAACGAGAACGGCCACCGCGCCCTTGCGCCTCCGCCGCGTCTCCGTCAAGTATCCGTCACGCCATTGATGATCCCTCCGTCGTGCCTCCATCAGAACAGAGAAGAGGATGGAAGCCTCCCTCTCGCCAATGAAAGAAAATGGGAGAAAAGAGAGGAACGGCGAAACTTCTGTCTCTGTTCATGAAATTTAACCCTAAACACATGTTATTACCTCGGTTATTTTTTTAACCGAGGCAATAAGGGTCTACGGCCTCGGTTCTATAAAGAACTGATGCCTAAACTCTCTAAAAAAAATAAAAAATAAAAATTTCAGCTATTTTATGTCTCGGTTCTTTAAACAACCGATATAATAGACCTTTGCAATAATTACAAAAATGTCATTGCACCAATTTTAGGTATCGGTTCTTTAAACTACCGAAGCATATACGTTTGCGATAATTACAAAAATGTCACCGCGCCAATTTTAAGCATCAGTTCTTTTTGAACCGAGACGTATATTTTTATGATAATTATAAAAATGCCACTACATCATTTTTTGCTTCGATTATCGCTAAACCGATGTCAAATGCGTGAGTTAAAATCTTTTTTTTACTAATGAAATTTTCTGCTGCAATACTTTCTATTTTCCAGGTTTGAGTAAACTATAAATATAACCAAAACTTAAGAAAAAAAATAATATTTAACATTTGTTAACAACGTCATGATGTTCTAACTTACTTTGTTAACAAATGTTATCTTTTTTATGATGTTCTGACGTACTTTGTTAACAAATGTTATCTTTTTTATATTAAAAGGACATTAATTAGACGTCAAAATGTAGTATTCTTTATTAAAATGTATTGAACTCTCACGTTATTAATAGTTTTGAATATCTGATTTCAACATCAACATCAATTTGATATATCCGATTACAACATAGAAAATTTTCTCTTATATCAAAAAGTAAAAAATAACCTAAGTTCAAAGCCATTTTTATGGTAGTGTAGTTAAGATTATTCTTCCACTATTTTATATTTTTTTATAGTTTGAAACATCTTTTAAAATTCATAACGTTGTAATAGATATGCTCCCTTTATTTTGTTGGAGGACTGTTTCCTTTAGTGTGATGTCATCATAATGTGTTTGTTTAATGTATTTTCATAATGAATAGTATGAAGGTTTAATAATTTTTTTATTTAATAATAGTTCAATTTATAAATTTTTTTGTCAGTCTTAATATTTACTAGAAGGAGTTAATGTGACTCTCTTTTTTATTAAGATGATGATTTGACCGTGTGAAACATTTATGTTTATACAGAAGATAATTATTCATATAAGTCCTCATCTTGTAATAATATTCACATGGACTGGTTTAATAAATATTGAAATCACATTAAATTAGAAAAATTAAGAAAAAACATTACACAATTATATTAAGATTAAAAAACTATTAATATTAATATTGAAATGAAAAGAGTTATTAAGCTTATTTTTCATATTTAACTTCGTATATTTAACCAAGCTTGTTTGTATTTTAATTTAATTAAAAACAAGGCAAGATATATATATATATATATATATATATATATATATATATATATTAATCAGACATGTATAATATACGACCTTTTTATGTCAATAGAAATATTAAAAATAATAAAGGATGCATTTTCACAATATTACAAAATTTAAGAGAATTTTTATAAGGAAAAGAATAAATAAATGCGAGTATAATATTGTCTAAATGGAGTGCTCTAGTTGCAATTTTTGCTTTGAAATTTATAATCTTTCAATGCAGGAAAAAGTAATTGTTTTAAACATGTTTATAAGTTTATGATGTTTTAAAAATCAGTTTATTTGATTTTTTCCAAGAAAAATAAAATTTTAATAAAATTTTAATTTTCATCTAATACTCATTAAACTTCATTAAACTAAACTGTTAATAATCTAGATATTAGTTAAGAGTTTGACGTGAACAAAAAAAATTAAGTGACATAAAAAACACCAATAAACATTGAATTTTAAAGTTTTATTTTCAATGTGATATTTTAATACAAAAAACCATAAAAAAATGTGTTCATTCTTCCTAATATATTTAAAACATACAATTTAAAAACATTTTTTTAGTTAGTTACTTTTATAGAATCTCATTATATTATTAAGCACTAATATCTAGTTGTTTATTTGATAGCACGTGCTACGGGCTACTACACTCACCCACATTCCCCTACGCAATAATTCAGTCATAATGTAGTTATAAAATTGATGTCTTTAAAGTAAAGCTAATTTTACAAAATTTTGTGATTCGTTTTCTATTATAAAAAAAGTCATTTTGATCTTCAAAGGGGACATGGGCATTGTCATTTGGTCCTTTTAGATTTTATTTCATTAATTTAACTTTTAAAGAGTTAAATTCTTAATATCATTAGTGAGTTAACTTGTTTGAATTGGTTATTTTAATGAGAAGTAAAAAGTAGAAATTTGAAGAAAGAAAAATAATAAAATGAATGTGAAAAAGTTGAAACTGATAATGTTTGAGTGAATCTTGAAAAGAAGATTTGAAAGTTGTCCATAGACACAAGTTCTGACCATTGGATACGGATCTTATCTGGTTCCATACTTTCAGTGTGGCGAAAGATTTGTGTTTTACAAGTGTTGGGCTGAGTAAGAGTTAGACAAATTTATTTGTCCGACGCATAATTTGACGGTCAATTCTTGCGTGAACAACCGCATTGGGTGGTTCACGGGTGAACCAGAACCCATTACTGTTGGATATATCATTAAAATATTCAACGCATTATCAGACCAATCTTCTTCTGTACAATCTGCATACAAACTACATTTTCAAGGAACAAGAAGAAGCAAACGAAAAAGTTTATAGCTTGATGATGACGTGTCACAACTCCCGCCGAGTGCGGTTGTTGATGATTCACCAAAGCGGTGTTGGGCATGCTGTGTTCTGGAGCTTCCACCGTACTGCCTTCTGGTTCAAAGGATTAAAAGATGGATGCTTGGTCGCCGAAAGAACATCTTTAAAGTCAGAGGGATTAATGAATTAGTTATCTGTAATAACAATTTCATTTTGATTTAGTTGCTTATAATTTTTTTAATTTTATAATGCTTAAGATAATTGTTTTTATTTTTTATAAAATGTCGGAAAATTAAATAATTACTATTTTAGTTTCATATATGTAAGTTTTAAGATAAATAAGGAATATCTTGTTATTAATAACATATTATATGACTTATTTTTTAGTGTTTAATTATGTTTTTGGTTTATACATTGCAATTTTAGTTTTTTTTTTTCTAATTCAAAATTTGATTATATTAGGTTTCTATATTTAAAAAATGCAAGAATTTAGTTTTTTATGAAATTAATTTTTTTACGCGACAAATGGATTGTTACGTCATTTAACATATGTATTGTTTTAATTACATGTTATACAGGCTCAAACCTTTATCCCCTCTTCTTCAAGTGGGACGATTTTTTCCTTTTTCTCATTCTCACACGCGAGCCGTCCTTCACCCAATCATTAGCCACATTTCAACTAGAGCAACATGTCTTCAAAGTGATAAGAACAACATAACAATATAGAATAACATGTATAGTTAACATATAATTTCAGATAGATTTGAGTTTGAAATTTTAATTATCCTCTATTATAATTTAAATTTTAAATATAGGAAGTTTTATTTTCATGTAATTTGAAACACATTTGAATCTTATTGTTAAAGAAATTCTCAACACCGTATAAATAGTCTTTACTTCCTTTTTGCATTTTTACTTTGAAGATATAAGAAATTAGTGAGACTTTGAGCCACTTATGAAAAATAATATTCAACTTGAGTATTATCTAGCTCTCTTAGGAGTAATGATTCTCCATGGAATTTATCATGAAGATGAAAAAGTCTCTATTAAGTTGCACTTTCTTTCCATTCTCCTTAAGTCTCATTCACTTTTAAATTTCTATTTTCTTATTTTTATCTTTAATTGTCATTTACTTTGTTTCATATTGCTTTTTATGTTTTTTTTCATACAAAACTGATTATCTTTTCATAATAGTTGGTTCCCACACACTCTTCTAACTAGTGAATATATTCTAATTTTCTTGATCTTTTAAGTAAATACTTACAAAAGATACTTTAACACAAAAGTTAGAATTTGTAAATTGACATTATAATAAATATTTTTCTAAAGAATTCCCATCTAGATTACTTAAATTACTTATTTATATTCTCTATAGTTGACTTTTACCTTTATATGGATCTAACTAAGGCCCATAAAAATTTTAAAAAAAATTGAATTTATCTTAGACAATCAAGTTCAATTGCATAATTATTTTATGTTTGGTTCACTACAAAAAAAGACAAATATCTGTTAGTAATTTTAAAACTATCAGTAAATAGAAATTATCGATGATTACCGAAAAACAAGAATTTATCGGTAAAATTGTCATTGATAAATTTTATCGTAATTATCGAAGGAAAAATCCATTGATAAAGTCGTCGATAATTATTGACGGATTTTTTGTCTGAAAATTCATCGATAATTATTGATGGAAAGATCCATCGATAATTACTTACGAAAAAATCCATCGATAAATGTCGCGTCGGTTCATTTTCTTCCTCCTCACTCCTTCCACTCCTTGTCATTTTTCTATTTTCATGAGTTTCTTCACCAACAAATTACTTTTAACCTCTAAACAACCACCAATTCAACAAATTCAACCAATTTATTCGGACAAATTAAAATCGTCTAAAACCATCATGCGAAGGAGAATTAAAATCACAAAAACCTATCACTCCAACCTATTTCATGTTCTTATATCTAAGAGAGAAAGAGATAGGGAAGAAAGACTATAATGGTGTTTCTAGTTTCCGAAGGAGTTGAAATGATTGAGTAGCTAAAACACTGGAAAAGCAATGGCTCGTCATGGAAGCTAAAACATGAACACCATAGAAAGGAAAAAAGATTTCATTAGTGTTGTTGCCGACCTCCTTGATCTCTAGCATGGTGAACTCCATCAACGACGAAGGACAACGATGAAGAATAATAGTGGTAGTGGATTGTGAGGAAGAAGATAAAGAAAACTTTTGTTTCTTATCTTTAACAAAAGGTGGGTATATACTTTCTCTGAATGTGAGATTTGGGAGGGAATTTTGACGTCTATTTTATTCACAAATTTTTTCGTCAGTAAATGAAATATGTATTATCGACGAATTTTCTGACAAATTTTTTTTATAAATAAATGAAATATGTATTATCGATGAATTTTTTTTAATAAATAAAATATGTATTACTAATAAATCATTTTGTAGGTAAATAAAATATTTGTTATAAACATATTTATCAACTGAAAAATCTTTTGATAAAAGAAATATGTATTACTAACGAATTAATTTATGAAAAAAATTTATCCGTCGGTAAAATTCATTCGTAATTAAAATTTAAAAAATATTATTAATAAAATTCATCAATAATTCAAATTAATAGACGAATTTATTTTCGTTAATAATTCCATAAACTCTTGAAGTATTTTATCAAGAGTGATTCTCAATCCTCTGATACCGATATCAAAATGTTTTGTATTTGTCATTATCTTGTGTATGAATTATTAATTTTATTCTAAGATGTGTTCTTGATTCAAAATCAACAAGATCACACTAATAATCTCTGTGTATTATCTTCTGTTACTCTTTGATTGTTTGTTTATATTTTACTTTAGATGCGAACATTTATAATTGTATAATATTTTGAATTATATTGTGCATTTGAAAACATATTTAAATTTCATATTGTTTGTTCTATATACTGTTAAAATATATAGTAAAACAACTTCATACAGTAACTAGTAGAATTATAGAATCTATATAAATTATAAAATTATAAAATTATAAAATTATAAAATTATAAAATTATAAAATTATAAAATTATAAAATTATAAAATTATAAAATTATAAAATTATAAAATTATAAAATTATAAAATTATAAAATTATAAAATTATAAAATTATAAAATTATAAAATTATAAAATTATAAAATTATAAAATTATAAAATTATAAAATTATAAAATTATAAAATTATAAAATTATAAAATTATAAAATTATAAAATTATAAAATTATAAAATTATAAAATTATAAAATTATAAAATTATAAAATTATAAAATTATAAAATTATAAAATTATAAAATTATAAAATTATAAAATTATAAAATTATAAAATTATAAAATTATAAAATTATAAAATTATAAAATTATAAAATTATAAAATTATAAAATTATAAAATTATAAAATTATAAAATTATAAAATTATAAAATTATAAAATTATAAAATTATAAAATTATAAAATTATAAAATTATAAAATTATAAAATTATAAAATTATAAAATTATAAAATTATAAAATTATAAAATTATAAAATTATAAAATTATAAAATTATAAAATTATAAAATTATAAAATTATAAAATTATAAAATTATAAAATTATAAAATTATAAAATTATAAAATTATAAAATTATAAAATTATAAAATTATAAAATTATAAAATTATAAAATTATAAAATTATAAAATTATAAAATTATAAAATTATAAAATTATAAAATTATAAAATTATAAAATTATAAAATTATAAAATTATAAAATTATAAAATTATAAAATTATAAAATTATAAAATTATAAAATTATAAAATTATAAAATTATAAAATTATAAAATTATAAAATTATAAAATTATAAAATTATAAAATTATAAAATTATAAAATTATAAAATTATAAAATTATAAAATTATAAAATTATAAAATTATAAAATTATAAAATTATAAAATTATAAAATTATAAAATTATAAAATTATAAAATTATAAAATTATAAAATTATAAAATTATAAAATTATAAAATTATAAAATTATAAAATTATAAAATTATAAAATTATAAAATTATAAAATTATAAAATTATAAAATTATAAAATTATAAAATTATAAAATTATAAAATTATAAAATTATAAAATTATAAAATTATAAAATTATAAAATTATAAAATTATAAAATTATAAAATTATAAAATTATAAAATTATAAAATTATAAAATTATAAAATTATAAAATTATAAAATTATAAAATTATAAAATTATAAAATTATAAAATTATAAAATTATAAAATTATAAAATTATAAAATTATAAAATTATAAAATTATAAAATTATAAAATTATAAAATTATAAAATTATAAAATTATAAAATTATAAAATTATAAAATTATAAAATTATAAAATTATAAAATTATAAAATTATAAAATTATAAAATTATAAAATTATAAAATTATAAAATTATAAAATTATAAAATTATAAAATTATAAAATCATAATATTTTTACTAATTAGAGTAATGTACAAAATAACAGTCTGTCACCTTGTCTAATTCCTAGAAAAATTAAACAATAGACCAATTAAAAATATTAAATATTTTTTGAGCATTTAGTATACAATAAAAGTATAATAGAAATTCAATTAAATTTTTATATCAATATTTTGAAAACGGCCTTATTTAATAAAGTTGGGAAAATAAATACCACCCGAAGTGAGAACTGAACTGGGGCGCCGAAAAATTAAGTCAATATCATATCTTATTTTGCACTGTTTATTTTTCCAGGGAATTCCAGCTATCATTTTGTTTCTTTCGTAGTAAAATAGAGGTTAAAGTGGATAGAGATTGAGAAAAGAAACCTTTTCCACTAAGCACACTCGTGAAGTAGACAATCACTTCTATGACCTGATGCTGATGTAGTTAACACCCAATATGACAAGTTTCTATTTTGAACATGTTGTTTTCGAAAACCAGCTGGTGATGTTACAGTAGGATAAAAAAATTAAACGTAATAGCTCCAAAGAGGAAATGAGTTAGACCCACTTGCAAGAGACTCAAATGGTGCGTGTGTTTCTCCGTGTGCAACTCAAGCGGAATAAAAAAGAAGAATGTAGCATGTGTCAATTCGTACGCATCATTTATCCCTATACCAATAAAACTATATAGTTCAGATTGGAACAAGAATTGACTAGATGCAAAGCAAATGAATCTTTCTCCATTTTAACCCTATTTGTCCATTACATAGACATGATCAATGCTTATGTGTAATTCTCGATGCAGTTAAATGCACCAAATCATTGAGCTGTAATCTACACACCAAATCTATGATTGTAACCTATGGGCTTAAACAAAACCAGAATGTTTATATTGTGGGAAGGAGGAAATGAAGTAAAACCAGTGGTCAATCCCAGAATGTTTTACTTGAGTTCAGTTGGTTTACAATCTGATAAACCCTACTGTTTTTGTCTGCAAGAACTGTCTATTGTGTTTGGAGGAATCTTAGATAGAGGGATCTATTTTTTCTGAACATATAATATGTAATGTCCCACGTCTAGTATTTGAATATGTTCTGGCTAAAATATCTCACAGAATACTTAGGCTCTAGGGCAAGAAATGTCAAAAGTACTTATAATTCATTTAAAGCTTTTTTATTCTATATTTACGATTTATGAATAAAATACATAATGCGTAACTTTCATGGTAATTATTTTTATTTATTTTTCTCATAAAGATAACAGTAAATGAACTTTGATCTTAATTACCTATAGAATAAAAAGAAAAATATCCCTCTATTAGTATTATTTCCTCATACGATGCAGGATTTCGATTACAAGTACAAAAAAATTCAAACAAAAGAAAAAAACAATATTCTTTCTTCTTCTTTTTTTCTCTCATTAAAAGAATTTTTACACAAGTGTCTAGAGCACACATACTCTTGAGAATAGGAGTAAAAAATCCAAATCTTTTAAATACAATTTATAATTCTTTAAATTTATATTATTTTAAACTTATTGTAATACATTTATCTCAACTTTAAGGTTTAGTCCATTTAATTAGGTTTAGATGAAATATAAATTGAATATCTTTTTAGATTTTGAAAATTTTAAAATAGGGTGAATTTGAGTTATCTCAAGTTATAAAATATCAAGTTAGGATAAATTCATATCGAATTATGTACGGTCTAGTTTATGTAACATTTACCTCCTTAGATCGATCAAAACCAAAGATAAGTGAGTTTGAACCACACTAAATTGATTAGGTCCAAATTAGGTTAGGTTTAATCATGTCAAATTCACGTCAAGTTGGGTTGGGTTAGGTTTAACCTTAAGTTGGGTCAAGCTTGAGTCAAGTTGAGTTAGACCTAAGTCAAGTTAGCTTAAGTCACACCTAAGTTAATCTTAGATATAAGTCAAGTTAGGTCAAGCCAAATTTATGTTAAATGGATTGAGTTTGAACAAATTCAAGTCAAACTAATTTGGCCTAGGTCTAATATTATTGAGGTTTACCAATAGAATGTTAAGTTAGGTTAAATCCAAAAAAGGCCAATATGATTGTGCTCAAGTTGATTTGAAAAGGTTGACTTGAGTTATGTCAGGTCCATATTAAATTGGATAAGTCAAGACTCAAGTCCAATGAGTCACTTTGGGTTCAATTAAGGCTAAACTAACATAAATCAATGTTAGGTCAAAATGTCACCAACACAATTGGGTTAACTTAGTCTGAATCTAAATTAGGCTAAGTCGGGACAATCCACATCAACCCGACCAAGACAAAATTGGACAAAGTTAATAAGCCCTAAATCAAATTAAAATGTGTTGATGATAATTAATCGATTTAATTAACTAATTTAGTCAACAAACAATTAACTAGTAAAATAAAATCATGGAATGAAATATAAAAATTAAATTAAAGTGTCATTTAATATGTATTCAATTATCAAATTAAAGTGCATTTGATTTGTAATTTGATTTTAAAATAAAATACATAAATTAATATTATAAATTGCACATCCAAAATTAGAGAGAAAAAAGATTGAAGTGTTGTTAGTGCAAAACTTAATCCATATTTCATGTTTTTTTATGTCTTGATTAAATTTTAAGAGTTAGTTCTCCATTTACGGAGAACAATGAATACAAAAGGGAGAACTAGACGAGGATAAAAATAAAAAAATATTGAAAAAGGGGAAAAAAGGGATAATTATAGTTCTCCGATTAAAGTTCACTTAGTTTATACATAAGCTTGCTCACATGGGTCTAATTATAGGTTTTAAGTCCATAAATGTAATTAGAAAAGTCCAAACTAAAACTAAAAAACTTAAATCCGTACAGATTTATACGCAACAATATAAACAAGTTGCTTTAACTATTGTACAAAATATTAGAAACTCCAAATTCAACAAAATATATGTTATCTTTGAAGTTATAGAAATGTAAAATCTATTACAATTGTAATCAATAAAAAATATAAATAAAAACAATTATGCATATTAAGTCAAAATATTAAGAGTGTTTTCAATATGTGCATACAAAATGTAAATTATCATACTCAGCTTTTAATTTTTTTTTCTCAAATCTATGGAATGATAGAGATTTTATCTCTCCCTCTAATTAATATAATATCTCATAATGTTTATGTTAAAAATAACCACTAAAAATGTTTTAAAGTATTTTGTTTTTGTGTGTGTTTTTTGTTATAAATTATATACAAATTTGAAAGAATTTACTAATTTATACTTGCAAAGAGAGTTAAAAAAACACAAGAATACGGTAATTCAATATGTACATTAAAAACTAAAAGAATCAAAAAAATTATTTGACTTAGTTTTGGATAATATGTGTGTTGAAGAAAGAAAAATGTATCATATGAAGGTTTGATCAATACTAAATCTTTTGATCGATGCAATCTAGAATGACTACAATGATCACCTGAGAGACTCTTCAATCATAGTTCAATCAACCAAACAATTACCCTTAAACGATAATTAGAACTGATGATAATTAACTTACAACAAAACATGATTAGCACCAATTGGACCACAATTAAGTTGTTAGCAATAAAAAATTCATCCCGAAGTTTATAAATACAAGGTAAAGAGGTTTGTGATTGCAATTATTATGCATTAATGATTGAACTAGCCAAGTCTTTAATGACTTTAACATCATAGTACCTCCTGCAAATATAATCCCATATAATCCCAATTGGATCGAACAATTTAAAAGATGAACAATGACAAAAACTAACATTAAGACACAACAATCTAAAGGACGAATGATGATGAAGACGAACGTTAGAACTGAATCGAAAGATGGGACTAAAACAAAGGTATTTTGGAATGCGTATCACCTAATGATATTTCCATATTTTTCATATTACAATTTCCTTACTCAGAAATACATAATAGTTTATATGATTCTGATATAAGTTTTAACGATCTCATACTAATTTCTACAGCCCTCCAACTTCTCCGTTGGTCGCAAAACTCTCCACCCTCTGTAATCTCATGCTCCATCCTCTCACCCTCAAATATATTAACTACCTAATAATGGTAATAATAAATGTATTCACTAATTGTGGAAATTAATGCAACTACCACACACCTGCATCAATTTAAATTAAAATCTCCTGTACATAGACATGTAAACAACCCTTTATTAAGTATTCTCATCAAGATAAAGGGTTTAATGAGGCTGGATGTCGATCAAATTTTCAAATATATTTTGGCCAATTCTTGATGGATGCACATAATAAATATAGAATAAGAACATATTAGACACGAATATTTGTTTTGTGTAACAAAATAACTTGTTGTCATTATGGGAGGATTTTTTTTAAGGAGTTTTGTTAAAATTACTATCAATTATAAGGTTAAAACTGTGGAGGGGGGCTACGTATTTTCTTTTTCAATTCTTTTGTAACTTAGTTTATGAATATAAGGTTGTAAATAGGTTGAAGTATCGAAGTGCTTTTATACTAAATATATTCTGTTTGCGAATGAAGAAACAATTTATTTGGGTAAACAATGTTTTTAGTATTTTTATAGTAACTAGGCGAAAAATATATTTAAAATATTTTTATTTATGTATATTTTTCTTGTTTTTAAGTTTGAGGTTATTACAAAGAAAGATTATAAGAATATAATTGGTATTAAAAAAAATGTAACAGTGATAGAATCTGCCACTGAAAAAGTGAAAAGAGGCAGAATGTGCTCACAAAAACTACCGACAAAAAAAAAACTCTTGAAAAGAAAAGGATTTGTGCGTGAGAAAAGTTTCAAACTTTGATCACAAGCGTAACAATCCTCAAGTTTTATTTTTAGTTTTATAATCTGAAAATGTGAAACATGTAAGACTTTTTTTACCAATTTAGTAAAAACAATGAAACATGGAAGCAGTTACAATAAAGAAGAACCTAATAAAACCAAGTCCGCAATAGAGGAAGGCATTGCAATGACGAAACACTTGTTCCTTGGTGGGTTTTCAAATTCAAAAACAATCCCTAGAAAAACACAACACTTACATCTTGGAACACCCAAAAAAACATAACCATAATGGGTTGGTTATTCTGTTTTTGTGGGAGTGAGTTTCTACATTTGGTGGTTTTAGCTACTTCGACACTACATTTCACAATGCGTGAGGGCCCTTTTGTCTATATTGTTTCCAACATTTGATCAAAATTAGTTTTTAATTTAGAGTCCTTCTCATCAACACACATGAATTCATAATAAAAGTTTATTTTATAGTATCGTTTTAGTATAAACAATATTTAATATTAATGTTTTTTTTATTAATCTCTGTTAGTTTAGAATTAGTTTAATCTATTCTTTTATTAATTTTTATTTTTTATTTATTTTCTCTATTTAGCATTAGCTAAAACGATATTTATATTAATAAAAATATTTATTTTTTAACATCAATTGGACTCATACAATATTTAATGTTGTTATTTTTTATTTATTGATTAATTTGGCACCAGGAAGGCGGGTGTGAGATTAAGCGCTTTTATACATAATTATATAACAGTTAGTTGCTAATAACAATCCAACTAACACCTTGATAAATTAGCATTAAATCTCCCCTCCTTTTATTCATGATGATGCATGAACGGTTTAATTTTTTATATAACACTATATATGTCGTACTTAATACTTAATTGTTTCATAAAAAGTTGTCAACCATGATTAACTCACTTCATTTGTGCTTGGTAGCAGTGCATCACTCTTTTATTTTTCCATAACAAGCTAGGGTTTAGTTTATGACTAGGCCAGCTAGGGTTTTAATAGTATTAAAATCCACTTGTATAATATTCTGGATTTCCAGCTTCACTAAAATTTTAAATTCTAATTATAAATACTTTTATTACAGTTTTTAACATGTTTATTTGGTAAAGGGAGTGCAACATGAAACCTGAATAGTGTATACATGTGTGTTTTTTAGATAACATTAGTATTTTGATCATTTAAGTAAATTAAGTTTAAGGATAGCATTTATTTATTAACATTTGTTTTCATACTGTGCAAGTTTTTTCGTTATAATATATAATATTAAATTTTCCCGAAATCTCACCAGAAACTAGGGTTTTCTTTCGTATGAAAATTGATTGACAAATTCTTTTCAAACACTTCATTGCAACCAACAAAATTAAGATGTTAGTTGAGACTTCGACAAGTGTATCGAATCATTTCAAGTAATAAACCATGATAAGACCAGGTATCGTTTTCTCAAGATACTCATAATACTAGAGAATTGTGTGATTAACAACTCATCTAGACTCAATAGAACATCATTCATTTACAAACATGTGCAAAGAGATAAATTCACAAATATACAATGGTTGGACTTTGGTCATTAAAAGCACTTAGATATGGACAAGACTAGAAATGATATGAAATGACATTGTTAAGGTTAGTTTTCACCTATTTCACTCTTGTGCTTACCAATTTCATCTCCCCTCCATCAATTTACTAAAGTCAATCCACAAGAACACTCTAGCCCTAATCCCTTAGGTGGAAGAACCTAGGTTTTCCCTATTAAACTCCAATCTCTTGGAAAATTTAACAAGCAAACCCGCATTAAAGAGCTAGGATCTTAAGACAACATGTGAATCATCTTCCATCCCTAGAATCAATGACCATAAGGACTCTTGTTTCAGTTCAAGGTTCCATCTTACGTCCCCATAATCCATGAAACCCCAAATTCAAGTCATGAACATTCCTATTACATGTAAGCTTTAAGATTGGAAACAAGAATACTAGCAATTGATAGAAAAGACATATATATAATCAAATCAATCATCCATGACACAAGAATTCATAGGCTACAACAATCCCTAACAAGATGAATCTGGTTCTCCACTTCCATGGAGAACCCTAAAGCTTACAAAATGGAAGATGGAAGAAGAAGGAGACCCAATGGAAGAGAAGATGTTCTCACAAGCTCCTCACGGCCTCCATGAGCTCCAGTAGAAGAATCGCACCTCCAAAGAACCAAAGACCGAAAGTCCTTCGCGTTTCTGAGTTAAATAGAGAAATTTTTGACATATCAGCGAAAGTCGCGCCCGGTGCCCCGACAGGAGGCGCCCAGCTCAATCTTAGACAGATGGCGCCCGATGCCACTCTACTCAGGGGGTGCCCGGCTTGGTTCAGCAACGCATCATTGATCATTTCTTCGATTTTGTGCATATGTGCTTGCTTCTGTGGTTGGTTCTAATGTATACTTTTGGTGGAGGTTCTTCCAAGCATTGTATTAGCTACAAAATAAAGGGATTATAGATGAAATTACATCAAAGTATGGGCTACACATTTATTCATAAAACTAAGATACAAGAGAGGATTAAACAAGTTTCAAGTTAGAAAAGAGTTGATTTTACTGCTAAAATTATGCTTAAATAATGGTAAGAATTAGCATTATTAATGTTACGTATTTCATCAACTATCACAAAAAAAATACGAAAGCACGGATAATAAATATTTTTCACCAAAACCAATTTTTATGTCTAATTCTAACCAATCTAAATTATTATTTTTTTAGATCGATTACATTTTATAACTAATCTAGAAAAAACACTGTTTGATATCAGATTTTGTCTGATATCTTCATACATTCATAGATATAGTTAATCGAACCAGCTAATAACATGAAACTTTTACTTGTAATTTTAAAAGAAAAATCAGTGTGTATATAATACATGACCTTGGATCACGTGCTGTTTAAAACAATTATAAATTTATTAGATTCGGTGTAAAATAGTCAGCTTGAAAAGGATTAAGAAAGACAAATAGAATACATAATTATTTTCACACAATATTAATATTGATCTTAATTAGCACTAGCTAATGGGCACCTGAATTATTTTATGATGAATAATGCATAGCAGATAATTATTGGTAATTTTTTTATGCATGTCCAAGCAACTTGTTTGAGTTTGACTTACGAGCTATTTATAAACGATTAGTAGACTAAATTGTGAGTACTAAGGTTGTATGCAAATGTAACATCATCATGTTGATGAGGAGCCACAATTTGATCCATGTTTTTCAATTTTATGTTGGTTCGTTTGAAAACACCAAGCTCCAACTTGCTATTTTCATATTTGGAGGCCAACTTTTGAAATTAGACTGTTTTAATAACTAGTGGTTGAATTATGGCCTCTTTTGAATTGAAAAACTTGGGAAACTTTGAATTAAAACTTAGGGTAAATAGTGAATTCGGTGATTAAATGAATAGCAATCTCGTAATTGAGTTTTTGAAAAAATAAATATTATAATTTAAATTTTAAATGTGTAAAGAATAATAGGTTTTAAGGTTATGTGATAACTTTTGTACATTAATTTTATCTTTGATTGATAATTGACCTACTCTACGTATAAGATAAATGAACAATTCTTAACCTGAATCTTCCATTTTATTTATATTAACTTCTTGTATTAATAAATCATGTCTATAATAAATTAGGTGATAAATTCTTATATAAAAACTTTTAAGAAAAATAAAATAAAATAATTTTTTCATAAACTAAAGTTAACTACACTAATTTGTAAATATTAACTTAACTGACAAAACTGAGTTTTTAAGTTATCCAGAAGCTAGTTTTAACCTATATATTTACTTTTTTATAACAAGAGTATTTGCGAAGAAAATATCTATATATAAATTAATTTTAATTTATAAAAAATATTATAAAAATATTTATGGGCAAGTTTATCTTCACAAACCCTTGATTTTGTGTCAAACTCCGACCATAAACTCGACTTTTACCTTTTTTCTTCTTCCTGCATCAAAGAACCAAAGCAATGACACCCCTAAAACTATAAAACTATAAGCATCACTCTTAGACTGATACATGGCCTTTAGTTTTTTTTTTTGCACACAAGGCCTGTATGAAGATAGGGGAAATAACCTTTGTCAGTGATTAAGGGCCTGTAGCCCAGTTTGCAGAGCCTAAAGGCCCAAGTCTGAAAGCTTCACATATGTGTTAACAAGAAGGCCAGTTCTTCATGCACCCCCTTTCTTCTTTCTGCACCTCCATAAAATATATTATTCTATAATAAAATATATTAAAATTCCTAAACTTCTTTTCTCCTTCTTCGGGCGCTCCACCTCTCTCTCTTTGCCTTCTGTCTCCTTTTTCCATGTACATCATCTTCCTCACAAGTTGCCATTTTCATCTTAATTATCTTCACACAACAACTATGAATAAACCAACCATTATCTTTATCTCTACCTTCATTCTAAGCACATAATCCAAAGTGATTGTTAGGAGAACTAAATAAAGAAGATTTTTATTCTCCTATAGCGGCACAATGACGTGTTTTCAAATCAATGTCATTTGAATTGTCCAATCTAAAATATATTCTTAAATATCTAAAAATATATTTTAGATTGTCCAAATCGTTACTCAAAAAACATTTCAAGTTTCTCACCATCTCAACATGCACTTCTTTGAGCAAAGTTACGAATTTTTTTTCATTTTCACTAATAAGGATCACTAGAAACAAACTAATGCTGTCAAAACGAGCCACCTAACTCGATCTACTTCGGTCCACCATGAATTGATCATTTAGTGACTCAACTTAACTTAGCTTACTTATTACTGAATTAGAAAAATTCGAACCCGACCCAGTCCACTACAAGTTGATAGATTAAATGGGTTGACTCACTCACTCACTTAATTACAAGTTCTTTTTTTCAATTAAAAAGTTAACAAGAGCTTTCTAATTCAAATCTAAATAAAGAGGAAAAGTCTTAAATTAGATTTATGATGAATCAAACATAAGATATCATTCCAACAAAGATATCACAAAATCTTATCAACAAAAATTTTAATGGTTTCATAGAGATTCAAATTTGTTTCTGCATAAAATTTTTTGAGTTACTAAATATAGATTTGTGGATTTTCATGTTTCCTCATAATTCTATACAAAAATAATTTCATGCAAGCCTCAGTTTCAATATTTTGTAAAATGATTAATCCAACAAAAAATATGTATTAGAAAAATTAGGTAGGTTTATGAGCCAACATGGCTCATCAGGGTAAGCTAGGTTCTTAATGAGCCAGGTTTAAAATTGGTATGTATCAAAATTTTAAACTTTGCTTTAACCCAACCCGGCCCAAACTCGTGGTAGGTCGGGTTAGATCATGGGTTTACACACATTTTAACAACACTACTATAAACAAAGTGATCTTTTCATTGTTCCTCTAATTACCACTCATGCAAGGGAGTTGCCATCAACAATGTATGCCCACGTAGAGATTCATGGCCATTAAAAACATTATTTTGTTTTCTAGCAAGTTTAAACAAACCAACTACATTACATCAACATGATGCACCTCCACATTAACATGGTCATATGTTGCATGTATTGCATTAATTCAAGTATTTTGTACTATCTGAACATATTGTGTTTTGGGTTTTGTTGTTGACTCTATAAATAAGATTCATTAACTTTTTTCTCGTGAAAGCGTGTAAAAAGTATACATAGAGACATTCTTTCATTATATGTGCATGTAATCCCATGTTCTCTTTTCAGGACCTTTGTTGTGAGAAATGAAAAATAGAGGTGAAAATTTCCTAGTCAATCTACCAGTTCTTCATGGGAAAATTATAACCATTAAGATATAAAGATGGAAGTTATCCTTGGTTATCAAGAATGACTGCAGATCATAAAAGACAATGGACGGGAGAAGGACGAAACCCCTAATAGGAAGAAAGATTGTAAGGCTCGTTGCCTTTTTCATCAATGCATGGATATGGTGAATTTGGAGAAAATTTTCAAAGCAAGAACAACAAAGAACATGGGATATACTACAAAAGGAGCATGAAGGTTTTTTAAATTCAAGTTTTGTTGAAACCAATTCACTTTTGGCAAATAATAATCTATATATTCTTCATACAGTGACTTCCTATTATGAATCCTTAAATATGAAATTACATGATATTAAGCATAATATTCTTTGAGAATATTGAGTTTAGGGAGAAGAATAAAGTTTAGAGGAAGAATTGTTGGAAGTGATATGATTCGTAAAGTTCAAAACCTCTAGTAAGTTTAGAACCTCTATAAGAACAAACTCAATATCCTCAGAAACATGTGCTTCACGAGGAGTATAAATCTATACAAGACAATAAGGTTTGAGAACTTGTCCCATTGCTAGAAGGTATGAACCCAATTGAAAATAAGTGAATATTTAAGACCAAAAGGGATTCTAATGGAATTATGGAGAGATATAACTGTCATATAAAGTTATACTAAAAAAAGGAAAGGATTTGTATGTTAATGACATTCATAAAGCTTTTAGCGTGAAGGATAATAAATTAGGGGATTCTCAAGTTGCTAATAGGGAGACGAGTTTAGTCTTAATCAATGCCCAAAAGAAAATTTAGAAATTCAATAAATGCAGAAGATTCTTCATGTTTCAACGATAGAGGATTTGATGTATGTCCAAGTATGTACGCATCCAGATATAACATGTATAGTTGGGATTTTAGGCAGATATTTAAGGAATTAATTAATGGATCTTTGGAAAGCAGCCAATAAATTTATGAAGTTTCTTCAAGAGAACAAAGGTTTATAAGCTCACGTATATAGGGTCAAACCAACTAGAGATCATTAAGTATTCTGGGATGCCAAGATAATTTAAGATCCACTTCAAGTTACATTTTCATGTTAACTAGTGGTGTGATTTCTTGGTTTAGTACCAAGAAAACCCTTATAGCTTTGTTCACTATGATTACAGAATTTGTAGCATCCTATAAGGCATCAAATCAAGATATATGATTGATTATTGTCACAGAGCATCAAATCAAGATATATGATTGATTATTGTCACAGAGCTACGTATTATGAAAGGAATTGATAGACTACTTAGGTTATACTTTGACATCAAATCAGTTATTAAAGAAAGAGTATCATATAAAACTTAAGGACAAACTTCTTAATGATATATCCTCTTAATAAGGCTTTTACACCCAAAGTCTTTTATGAGCATATTGCTCTTATGAATGTCACTTTTGTTTGCTACAAGATTGTTTTTATATTCTTGTGCAAGGTTCATCACTACTATTTTTAAAAAACTGAATCCATTAACAAAAAAGAAACTAGCACGCATAAATAGATATTTGTGTAGATATAGGAATAACTAGTGTGCTAATAGAATGAGTTGTCAAATATTAGAAAATATAATATCCGTAGAGCTCATATCTTGATTAATACATTCTCTTATTTTTTTTTTAGGATGAAAGGTGGATATTAAGTATTTATAATCTTTGAGAAATGTTATAAAGCATATAATGTAAATACTACTCTTATTAATAAAAAAAACTATGCATTATTTCAAAGTGTTTCTTATGCCTATATGATTATAATTACATTTGTATATATATAAATCCACTCTCAATTTCATACTTAGTATTTATATATTCTTTTATTCTCGTAATAAATTAAATCTCTAAATATAATTAAAATTACAAGTATAGTTTACTATATTGTCCCACTCATTTTAACTCTTACCAAAAACACAATCATGATTGAAAGTATGCTCTGTTAATTTTGTTAATTTATTTTTCATAATTTTATTTTATTTTATTTAATATGTAAATATTTTATAAATTAATGTGTTTGATTAAATAAATTAAAAAAATTATAAATTTTTAATAAGTAAATTTTAAATCCAACTCAAGTTCACATAATCAAAATCAATTTTAATTAAGGTTTGTATATTTATTATAAATTAATTTTACTTTTAATCGATGAAAATTTTTAATATATTCTCTCACAGTCAAAATATATATATCAAGTATGAGATAATACACTAATGAGTAGTTTAATATTATGTGAGATAATAAATCTTATAAAATAACAAATTTTAAGTCTAATTCATGAAGTTTACATTTACTTATATAATGTAAAATTAACCTTATGTGTAGTGTATATTATTGCATATTTATTATATATACTTTTAATCATTATTGCATAGTTATTACATATACTTCTAACCATTATTGTATATTTATGTGTTTCAAATAATATAATAAAAATTTAACTTTTAATTTTAAAAGAAATAGTTGATAAATAAGTTGGTTCCACCTCTAACTTACCAACTTTGTAAATCAAATGAGATGAACAAAAACTAATTAGTAAACTAAAATACCAACTCAACTCGTTATCTAATTTGCATTAACTTTAGATAATTGTTTGTTTAAAAGTATCCTTATTTATGTTTTAAAAATGTTTATGTTAGTACTTTTGAATTAAACATTTTAATTAGGTTAACTAATAGACAAATAAACTCTCTAAATTTATTTACTATTCTGTTTAAAAAAAAGAAGTTAGCAACTTTTAAAGATAAAATATTATATTAAGGCTTTTAAAATCTAAAATGTTGGAAAGTAAAATCACAAAAACATACAAAATTAAAAGTAACATTTAATCTAAAAAATATGGACGACTGTAATTTATAGTTTTTTAATATAAGGATTAAAATACAAATTTTCGATATAAAAACATAAATAATTATAGGGATTAAATAAATAATTTTTTTTAAATGTTAAATAAAGTACTAAGGTGATACTAATGCAAACGGCCTTAAATCAAAACTTCAATCTTGAAATTAGAATTTTGTGTTAAAATTCTTCTTATATCCCCTTTATGATTTTCTGAAAGAGAGGGATCAAAAGCTATGATAAAAAAGGGAAAAAAGTCAACAGATCCAAAATCAAAATTCATGTAATTATAGAGTAATTAAAGAAGTTTGGTATTTGGATCACGTAGAGACAACTACAAAATAACAAAACAAAAGAAATGCTGTCATGTTGAATAGATTAGCAGAATGAGTTGACCATTACTCATTCACAGAATTTGGAAGTGGCATTCTGAACCAAACAAACAACGTTCTTTCTTCCCTCTCACTATCCCAACGAGAATAAAAATTTGATTTTTAATCCGTTTCTATTTCACCGGCACCTTCTACTTCTTGTTCTGACGCAGGGAAAGATGGCGATGTTATGTTGCTGATTTGTGAAAAATTTATTGGTAAAGATGGCGTGGAGAAAAGGGTGTGAAGAAGTGGCCAATTCGAAGCCTCTGTTCCTCACGATCTACACTGTTGTCATCGTTGGCATCGTGGTTTCCTCCTTCTACGTCTTCTCTTCTATATACTCCAGCAACCCATCTGCTGCTCAATCTTCTGCATGGCTCTCTTCAATTTCGAGTATGTGTTTCCGTAAAAATCTCGCCTTTTCTTGTTCTACACTAGTTTTAGTTTCATTTTCAAATGCTCATTTAAACTATAATCGCTGTTATTGCTTAGATATGATATTTACATTTTTATGTTACAGTAGAGAAAGGTAGTGGTGGTGGGATGTTAGAATGTGTTTGGGTTTTGGAGCATCAGATAAATCCTTAAATCTAAGCTTGTTCTTCTGGAAGTACATAATTCCTGTTAGAAAAGTAAAGTTAAGATACATGTTTTGGTTATGTGAGATGTGAATTCTATTGGCAGTTTAATGGTAGTGCCTGTGTAGGACACTTTTTATGTATTTAAAGCCGTGATTTCTTCTATTATATGTGTGTGCTAGATAAATTGAAACCTAGTTGATAATGGCTTTGCAGGTGAGGATACTACTCGTGTTACGGATCAAACACAAAATGTTTCTCGGTCAGCTACGGTGCCTATTGTGCCCACGCCTTTCTCAGGGGCACAAAATGAAAGGCCAAGGTCTATATGGGATATTCCACCGACCAATAAAAGGATGCCACCATTGTCAGATTTCCGGCTGACGAAGGCGCTGGTTCAGCAAAGGGTGAAAGATAATGTGGTAATTGTGACCTTTGGAAACTACGCGTTCATGGATTTTATTCTGACGTGGGTTAAACAATTGAGAAATCTGGAAGTTTCTAATTTTCTTGTTGGTGAGCAGCTATGTTTAAGCCTTGTTTTTTCTGTCTTGTAAATGCACTGGTGATGTCTTGATACAAACGCATTTCCACTATTTTGTACCATTGATTGTTTGAGTTTTGAAACCTGCTGCTTAGGTGCAATGGATACCAAATTATTGGAGGCACTGTATTGGAAAGGGATACCGGTTTTTGACATGGGCAGCCATATGAGCACAGTAGATGTTGGATGGGGGTCTCCAACATTTCACAAAATGGGGAGAGAAAAAGTTATTCTGATCGACTCAATTCTTCCTTTTGGATTCGAGCTGTTGATGTGTGATACTGACATGGTTTGGTTGAAGGTGACATTCATTTTTATATATACTCTTTCATGAGTCAATTTGTTTTAATTATAATAATGGTTCATATTCTAGCTTAGATTTTGATTAATGATCCAAGATAAGCCGTAAATTTCTATTAGTTATGACACTTTCATTCTCCATAGTGAATGAAATATAGTTATCAGAGATTTTGTTCAGTTTCTTGTGGAGCTGGCTTACGGTATTTAAATTCAATAATTCCCATAGCATCATTTGCTTTTACCATCTACCTCTATTTTTCCATGTAATTATTATGTTTTCTTATAACCTTTTACATTCATTAAGCACAACCATCTTTTACAATATCTCCAAGCCAATGATGTGATTGTTGTAATTTATTCCCATTACGTATGTTCAATTGTGTTATTGTTAAACAGAACCCGCTTCCATATCTTGCTCGTTATCCAGAAGCAGACATTTTGACTTCAAGTGATCAAGTTATACCAACAGTTGTTGATGATAGTTTGGAAGTTTGGCAAGAAGGTGAATATTAACTTACTGCTATTATTTCTACTGTAGTTATGTTGTTTCTTTAGCATAGTTTTTCGCTTCAATGTAACTATGTTTAATGGTGTCGTGTGCTCTATATTGCCGACCTCACCTGGTGGATAAGGCTTTATTGTTTTTGTTGTATTGATCATGTAACCAAGCATTTGCCAGTAAAATGGCATCTATAGACATACAAATTATTCTTTTTTGATTGATAGTCACCTTTTATTTCAATAAAAACAGTTCTGAGGCATCACTTTAGACATTAGAGTGCCTTGTTTTTCATAAGTTTGGCATGGCTTTAGATTTGAAGTAAGCAAATTGAATTTAACACAACTATTGGCAAGTCACAACATGGATTCTTTCCCCTTGTTATTGTTATTGATCTTTCCTGTTCATAAAGATAAAATCATTTTGATGGAAGCTCACGTTGTGTAACTTGTTCTTCCTCTTAACCAACTTATAAAATTAAATTGCATAGTTTGAAGCAAGTTTTTCTCTCCCTGGTTATGTTGTTTTAGAATCAGTGTAACTGATCCATTGCCATTACTTATTGCTATTCTCTATCTCTGATGTATTATACATGTTTCACTTGTTATTTTGACTGTGTTGATGATATTTTTATCACTTTTAATAGTTAGTGGTGCCTACAACATTGGAATTTTCCATTGGAGACCAACAGAGTCTGCCAAAAAATTGGCAAAGCAATGGAAGGAAATGCTTTTAGCTGATGACAAGATATGGGATCAGAATGGGTTTAATGATATTCTTCACAAACAGTTAGGTCCATCTGTTGATGATGAAAGTAGACTTGTTTTTGTTTTTGATGGAAAACTGAAGATGGGGATTTTGCCTGCGAGTATCTTCTGTAGTGGACATACATATTTTGTCCAGGTAGGGTTTGTTATGCTAACAATTTTCAACTGTTTGAAGTACTTAGTTCTGATTTTTTATGTGGTATAGCGTTGTTTTCATCTTCACATCTAAATACATTGAGGAGTCTAGATAGGACTAGAGAAAAATTTGTATACCTTTCTATTTAATTTACATATTACGGTTACAGGCTATGTACCAGCAACTAAGGTTGGAGCCATATGCAGTGCACACAACATTTCAATATGGTGGAACTGAAGGAAAGCGCCATCGTCTACGAGAAGCCATGCTCTTCCTTGATCCACCAGAATACTATAATCCTCCTGGTGATTAGTTGTTGTTCCTCATTCCATTTTGCATGCAGACGTTCACTTAAATAATATTTTTTGAATGCACTTGTGTAAAATATACTCATTTCACTATTTGTCTCTACTCTATCTGCATTTAAGTTAACATCACACTATGATGCTGAATTTGGAAAGTGTTATGCTTTGACATATGAAGGAATTGTTACAGTTTCCCCTTCTGATTGATTAGTCAACTCTGTTTCATGAAATTACTGCAACATAATTTTTAAAAGAACTTTTGCAGGGGGGTTCTTGTCATTTAAGCCTTATATTCCAAAACGCTTGATGCTAAGTGGGGAGCATAATGTTGAATCACATTTTACTCTTGTCAATTACCAAGTATGTATGTATCCACCTGAACATGTTTTCTACAGTTATGCAAATTATTTGTGTTTTAATATGTGTTGCGCATTATTTTTCCAGATTAAACAGATTAGGACAGCACTTGCAATTGCTTCCCTTTTGAACAGAACACTGGTAAGAACTAATTTTTGGGTTCCTACACACTTCTTTATGAATCCTATTAAGTTATAAACCACTAACATTTAGATGAAAGATGGACTGCACTCTGTTTTTTTGGGCTAGTTCTTAATAAATATGTTTTACAGTCCAAAAGAATCTTGTTTATATTAGACTAAAGAAATAGCTTGTTACTTTAATATGCTGGGCAGTGTAATTTCGTTATTTGCTTAATATAGACCAAAAGTGTGGCATCATGTGATTTATGTAACTAACCTCACCTAGTGCGATAAGATTGTTGTTGTTTAATATAAACAAAAAACGTGTAAATCAGATTTATGTTGTATACTTCCACAAATTTAAGATGTGTTGCATATTGAAAGCATACATTCATTTCACATACAATCATTATTGTGATGAGCACTAGTTTCTACTTAGTGTCCTACATGTCCCATTATATTTTTGCATAGGTATTCATGTTATACTGTTCTAGATTCTGGAAAATTGTTTTTATTCATGGGGAATTGTGTTTATGATAGCTAAGAAGGCAGGCTTGTTTGGTATCTCGTCTCTATCCTAGGGAGTTACATTTTCTGATTATTGCTCTCAAATGTTAGTTGAAAAATTATAAACAAAGATGCTGATAGCATTTTGCCAAAATCTAGTCTTCAACTTAGATTATAACTGTATTTTGTCATACTTTGATTGAGTTGAAGGTGCTCCATTCTTATTGCCATTATTGGTAAAGTCGTGAGTATAATTTATAACTATTATTACAGCATTTAATATCATATCTTTTCCATGATTCCTAGGTGCTTTTCCTTTCCGTTTGTTAATATTTTTCTTTCCAATTATTCAGTGAGTGGAAAATAACTGCTAGCATCATTCTGTTACTAGATTCTTCTCTCCCCCTTCTAATTAGTAACATTCCTGGAAAAGCTGCTATCCAAAATATAATATTGAAATACATTACACTATGAGCTAACATGTTGCATGGTTTATATAACTGGTTTTGCATTTCAGTTTTGGTTGAAAATGTTTTCTGATAAGACTGTTTTAATTGAAATATGCACCTGGCTAAGGTGAATTAGCTACTGTGGGTATTCTTAGTTTTTATAATCGATGTTTCTTTTTTTGTTGCTATTTTTACTTGATATATTCTATATTTGTATCTTAAATTAGATTCTTTTTGTTTAGGTGATGCCTCCACTATGGTGCAGGATTGATCGGCTATGGTATGGCCATCCTGGTATATTGGAAGGGTCCATGACTAGACAACCTTTTCTCTGTCCTTTGGACCATGTATTTGAGGTATTTACTGTTAAGTGATTCCTTATTATTTTATTGTTCAATTGTCAAATGGATTTGGAACTGGAAGATTAAATCATCTAAATACATTTGGGTCCTCAGAGCAATGGTTTTACAAATTTTAATAGTATCATTTAAAGTAAATTAGAAAGGTCTATGGCATAAGTGACTATACTTTCTTCAGCTGTGAATGTTGTACACAATGAGCAACATGTTTCTTATTATTGAGGCCTCAAACCGTTGGGAAATGGGGATAATTGGTACCACCAATAGACTTCATCAACAAAACACAAATAGAAAGGTAAAAATTCATAGGGTTTATGGACTGTTCTGTTGATCTGCTGGTCAATGAGAGATAATTGAAGATTGTCATAGTTGCAGCTGTAGTAATTAAAAATATAAGAAACATAAACACAGGTGGAAGTGAAAGATAATGATTGAAGTTCAAACTAGTATTTCATTTAATATCTGTGCAAAAGTTTTTTTGTTATTTTCCTTCTAGTAATGTTTTGAAAGTAGCCCTCAAATCGCACAGGAAGTAACTTAAGAAGAATAGTTGAACCTAAAATTAATTGAAATTCAATTGACAGAGATATTATAATTAGTGTCAGTTTCTGCTGTATGATATTGAATAAACGCGAATAGCCTCTGGTGGGAGTAGAACATTTTATACGTTACTTCCTAATGCTACTATGTAAATGCATTCTACTGTAGGTCAATGTCATGCTGAAAAAGCTCTCTGAAGAAGAGTTTGGTCCTCAAATAGATTTTAGAGAGTACTCAATACTTGATAACCCCTCTCTGCCATCAGAGGTAATAAAAGTCAATTACATCCATTTTAAGCCATGATTCTTGTTCCTTGATCTATGTCACTTTGTTTAAACTTATTTACCTTGCTTCTTGAGTTCAGGTAGAAAGGTCATGGCTTGATGTTCAGCTCTGTAAAGAAGGAACAGTAGGCTGTGATGTCTCAAATGATACCACCAGTGTAGGGGGAATACTTAAATTTCCAAAGCACAGCAATGAAGAAACGGTATCTGATTATATGTCATTACATCTATTTAATACCCACTTATGTTAACATTTTTCTAAATCAACCCCATAAACTACACTGATATGATTATATAGAATGTCCAAATGATCATGTCATATTATCATATCTATCCATTTAACACGGTTGTTTCTACATGCACTTACAGTTTATGAAAGTATTCTCATCATTCAAGGATATAAAAGTAATCAAGTTCTCTTCAGTTCAAGATGCTTTCCAAGGTTTCACTGACAAGGCAAGGAAATTTTTCTTTTTCCACGTGAAGTTTTACTTTTTTGAGTTAACCCAAAGTAACAAAACTGATACCATGCATTGATTTTCCAGGAAAGGGAAGATAAATTCAGAAATCGTGTTAAGCGGTATGTGGGCATATGGTGCTGTGTGCCAGATCAAAGCCTTGGCCACATATATTATGATATGTACTGGGATGAGAAACCAGGATGGAAAGCAATTCCTCCTCAAACTTCCCAGGATGATCATCCCCCTTGGTAAGATTAACATATGGTTATGTTTATTATGCCACTACAATGGATGGGGGAAATAAGAGACATAAATCCAAAGGAGATTTAGTTTCCAGCTAATTGTGAAAACCAAGATAGAATGCATACAAGTGAGGAATCTGTATCCATACTGAGGATGTAAGATATTCAGAGACTAGACAATTGGTTCTTGTAACATTTAAGAATTTTTTGGTTTGTACAATGATACTAATATTGCACCTGGAGAAATGGAGGCCCATAAATTTCTCAGAGGCTTTCACATTTTGGTCTGTGATGTTCTTGTTGTTATCATTGTATTGGCTGTAAGTAAATACTGGAGACATTCAATTGTATTGTTGTTGTTCTTTTCTACATTATTTTATTTCTGAACTGAAATAAGTAATGTTTGTTTTTCTGCTGTCCAATGAACAGTGCTTAGTAATTTTGTTTTTGTTAATTCGTATTCTCCTGTCATTGAACAGAACAGACTAGGCATTAATTTGTCTATGTATTTTTCTTTCTGCGACAACTTTTATCAGATAGTGGAAGAATTGAAAAACGTTATGAAAAAAATATACTTTTATCAGATCTTCAAATGGTCTCTACGGGAGGTGCCAATAGAAGCAAAAGTAAGAAGTTTACAACATTCTTTCTTTTTTATTAACTTGATTGCAAATGATTTATAACTTAATAATATTTATGAACAGTATATAATGTATAAAATATACTAACAACTCTTTTCTCCTGTTTTCACTAGGGATGACAACGGGTCGCGTAGAGCATGGATAGTGTCTATCTACAACTCGATCCGACAAAAGAAAATCCACCCGCTACTCGATCCATATCCGCACTGATACTCGTAGATATTTTAAAATTTACGGATATTTGTGATACCGCATATACCCGCAAATATTTAAAAAGATATATTTTTATAAAATATTATAATAAAACTTAAATAAAATTACAAAAAATATAATATATATTAAATTAATATAAATTAAAATTTAATTTTAATTATATTTAACTTTATAAATATAAATTAATGTTAATTTTAATTAAATTTAACTTGATAAATATAAATTATTTTTTTTTTCGGTAGCAGATATCTACGGATATAAATAGTATAATATTCATACCCGACTCATTTATAAGCGGATATTAAAAAATCCCCGCTATTCGCAACTCACGGATAGTAAATATATGCGGGTACCCATGAATTTTATCCGTGAATGCAGATTTTTTTTCATCTTTCACTCTTTTATTTTATTTTCTTTTATTTTATTTACATTATTTATTGTAAATTGTTCTTAATACTTGTTAAAATTTTACACGTATAAGAAAAAAAACGTATAAAAAATACACTTAATACTTGTTATATGTTTTTGTAGTGTGACTATTGTCGTGACACAATTTAAAAATATATTGTTTAGTGAGCAATAAAATTCATTTTATTCAACATGATTAATAAAATATTTCTCTAATTAACATGATTAATTTTAAGTTTTTAAAAAATATATTTAGTTTGAATTCTATTTAAATATTTTTTATTATTATTTGAAACAAATACTAATATTATTGTGCTACGGACATTTAAATTTTTATTTTTTATTTTGTAAAAATATTAATCGGTTAAGTACGCGCGGCGGAGACATTTTCTATTTAAAAGCGACGGGACTAAATCTTGAAAGCTCTTATGTAATAATAATAAAAGATTAAGATAAAAAAGTTACTTGATTTTCTCAACTATTTAGATGTCACCTTTAGCTTGAAAAATCTGGTAAGTAGGATAAATTATACTCCTTTTAGGGAAATACATAAATTATATTATTCCACTCCTCTAATTTTTAAAGTTACGTTTCTTTATATTTTCAATTCCGTGCTCTTAATCAACGATGGAAATCTGACAATTAATTTTTAATTTACCTAAATCTATAAAATATCTTTAATTCAATTGTTTATTTGATCAATTTCATATTTTACTTAGAATACAAAAATTAACCCATCTAAACTATGTTAATTGATTAACAGCTAAGGTCCATCACAGCATTTAAATTGTTAACGTCAAATCCAAAACTCTTACACAATATAAGCCAATTAAGTCATAAAATGCCAAAAGTATTAATAAGAGTAAAAAAGAAAAGAAAACAAGAAAGCAGGTATCATCATAGTTTCGTAGATTGATTGATTACATCATCAAAGTATGGTTTATTATAAAGCAAAAGATAAAAGCTCTACACAGAGGAGCATTCTAGAGTCATGGTTTAGCATATACAATCCTCACTTCCACTTCTTGAACCCACCACCATGCTTTCCAAACTTTCCATGCTTTCCATGCTTGAACTTACCATGTTTTCCATGCTTGAACTTGCCATGTCCATGCTGCTTGAACTTCCCGTGGGGCATGTGAGCACCATGTGCATAGTGACCATGAGAGCCATGAGAGACATGGTGAGCACCGTAGGCAGCACCAGCAGCGGCAACACCCCCAGCAAGCATTGCTCCCATACCGCCATGCCCGTGCCCATGTTGCCCTGCTCACATAAATACACAAGTTCATTGAAAACTTCCAAGGACAGCAAAAATGGTCTCAACCAGCACAAAACTTCTCCAATAGCCAATGCAGTAATCAAATTACAATTGAAGATAACTTCAAAAAGCTTGAAATACAGTAATAAACAGCCAAACCATACATTAAATAAAAAAGTTTCTCAATTAGTGTTTAAAATCCAAACAAGAAGACACTCACACTTTAGTTAAACGACCAAACTAAGTATTTCTCAACCCATGAGTTTGCTTCTTAGCCTAACAATCAGTAACTTTGTATGGATATGTCTCTTTTGTTATAGAGAAGATATATCAAAGTAAGAAAAAAGAATGTAATCTACCCTTCATTTAAAGTAAGTTAAATTTAGGTGACTCTTGGATTAAAAATCGATAGTAAGTATATTTGATGGTGGAATATGCAATTTAGAAGACAGAAAGTAAGTATATCCTTACTTTTTCACTTAAAACATGGTAGAACATTCATATTTGAGGGTGGAATATGTTACTCTAAAAGACACCACTTCTGTGTAGGAATCATCACAAGTTTTACAAATACATTGTAATAAATAATGATCAGCAGGTTAAAGACGTGATAAAGAGAAAACAATAATGGAAAAGGCAGTGTACCTGGAGCATGTGACGAAGCAGGATAACCAGCTGGTGGGTAACCAGCAGGAGGGTAGGCACCAGGAGGGTACCCTGCTGGAGGATAGCCTTGTTGTGGAGGGTACCCTTGATGTGGAGGGTATGCCCCAGGTGGGGGTGGGTAAGCCCCTGGTGGGTACCCATGTCCACCATGTGATGCATTAGCTACCCCATGAACAAGGTTTGAAAAAATTCCTTTGTCAGATTCATCATGCTTGTCCTTGCCACCTCCCATCTTTTGAGAATCCAAGACCCTGATGATGATGATGATTAGAAATCATGCTAACAAAGTCAGGTCAAATCAAAGAAACACAAAATCGGAATCTCCAATCCAAACCATCCAGCACTAAAGTTTCAAAAACTTGGATGAAAATCAATGATGAAAATTGTGTTGGTCAGCATCAGTGATTGAAGTAATCAAACATGAAAACACTGAGAAGTAGAGGACTACATATCATCACCTTAACATAATTCAAGGATTTCATCATGAAGAGTTACATCTAGAGATTAAGAAAGCTACAGAACTGAAAATTGATGATTGTGAACAATTAGGGAACTCACCTCTTTGAATTTGCAGAATACGATGTAGTACTTGAGAAATATCTACGGAAATGGATGAAAAATGTGAGAAATTGGGGATCTTGTACTAGTAGTGCCTTTTGTATTGACAATTGAATGCTTAGCCAAAGGGGAACCGAGAAACGCGTAACGTTTTCTCACGCGTCGTTAACAGGGATATTGTCATCAGTGCGGAATGCCACGTGGAAGACCCTAAATGCTCAAGGTATTATGTTTTTATCTTCTCGGTTGCTTCGCAGATATTTTTCATTTTTTCTTCTTCAAACTTGGAGCCTGCCTTAGATCTTAAGAAAATAACAATTAATTTTCATTTGAAGATGTTATATGCAGAATAATAATTAGATATATATATTTTCCTACCACCACGCAGTTTCTTTTACTTTCATGGACTGTTTCTGATTAAGATAAAGAAGTACAAAAATATATAATATATATATATATATATTGTTGTTGGCCAGAAACTTCAATAATTTGATTTGATCAAATGTAGCTAAGGTCACAACTATAATAAATTAAGAGATACGTCAATTTTTTTTTATCGCGGCTAAGAGATACACCATATTATATTTATATAGCTTTTATTTAAATATCATATATATATATATATATATATATATATATATATATAGAGAGAGAGAGAGAGATAGAGATAGAGTAGATAAAGTTAAAAATATTGAATTGAATTTTAAATAACTTAAAATTGAGATACTAAAATTGTGAGAAGAAAATTAAGAAACAAAATTACCGATAATTAAAAAAATTAAGGGATAAAATTGTGGAAAAACAATGAGAAACTAAAGTTATGAACTTAATAAAATATATAAGGAACAAAAATTATACTGAGTCTTTGTGGGAAATTATTCGAGCATATCGATATAGGTCATCACAAGTGAAGTATAAGAACTATGTATGTTAATACGTTAGAATAAATAGTCAGATGTTTAAAGAAATTATATTTAGTTAGTGACATTCAAGTTTGCATAACTCAATTTGAGATAAAAATTCAAAAGTAGCGAATGTTCAATATAAAGGTCCAAAAACCACATGGTTCGAAATATCTATATTGAAGAAAATTGAAAGAAACTATGTTTTAAAGTTGAAAGAAGATTTGATAAAAGCTGTGAATACCTTTCAAATTAAAAAGATGAAATAAAAAACCTCCGAGTGAGGCATTGTACAATTGTGAAGCGAGAAAAAAAGAAACATAAGTTCAAAGTACATGACAAATATTAAAATGTATTTTGTGTTAAAAGAAAGTAAACTTTAAATTTGGACTTCCAACTCACTCTAAACATTAATAAATAGTTTGATAATAAGTAGGAGATGAGGTTTCCACCTATATAGACACTTTAAATTGGTTTTATTTCTAGTTGATTGAGATTTCCAATACACTTCCTTACATCAAGATATATATTTTATGTATGAGATTAGACATTAATGAATAGTTCGATCAAATGATATGTCTTAGAAACACAAGTCTCGTTACAATAAACTTTAATCTTATAAAACTGGTTTGTAAGATAAAATTCACACACACACAAAACACACACGGGTTTACTAACTTGGTACATTTTAACAAAGTGTATCAAATTTTAAACGAAAAAAAAACAAAAATATTTTAATAATTTTTATTTTTAATATAAATTAAAAAAAATCAGAAATCTAACCATAATTCATATTTCTCACTTATTCATTTATTTGTTTAAATTAAAATATCCATATATTTAAAATATGTCTTTTTTATGAATGAGAATTTTTTTACTAAATAAAACTTGATATATTTTACTAAAATATACCAATTAAAAAAAATATACATAAATTAACAAATCCCATATATATATATATATATATATATATATATATATATATATATATATATATATATATATATATATATATATATATATATATATATTGTAAGAACCTAGAAAAACGAGCGCCATTAATCCCTGTCTCATCCTCATTAATTGCCTAGAAACCCTTCTGCCGTGCATTAAAAACGCACTTCCAGACTCACTGCCTTCCTGTCAGGTGTCGTGATGGAATGTTCCTAAACCAGTAGTGGAAGACAAGTGGCAGCAAGAGAATGGATGTTGGTTTTTAAACAAAAAATGAGTTTTCTGAAGTCCGCATCACTCTTTGCATGCACTCTTCCTCTTCCTCAGAACCCAAACCCTTCATCTTCTCCAACTTCTCTCTAGAACTCCCAAACTTCTTTCTACTGTAACTCACCAAGCTTTTCTCCGAATTCCATTTCAGAACCGTAGGAACGATCGTCCAGCAGTGAGCTTCATTTTGATCCGAATCCTTTTAGATTCTGTAAACGGTAAGTTTTCAAACCATACCCTAGTTCTGGACTTACTACGAACTCTGTTTCAGTTGCATGCAAGGATATAAACTGAGTTTCTGAGTTTCTCTTTGGTTAGATTTAGTGGAAGAACTTAAGTGACTGTCGAGTATAGAAGAGTTGTAGTTGAACGTGTGAAAGTTATACTATTAGTCGTACACTGCTATCCAGGTAAGGGAAGCTTATTAAATTTAATTCGTATGTTTGTCTTGTACTGTATGAACATTATGTGTGTCGCATGAAGTATGCACGGTGTTATTTGATTGTTGGTATATGATCATAAGTATGAGGTGTATATTGGTCGAGTATGCATGATCGAACGTTGCTGTACTGAATGAATAGGATATAGGTTGGTTGAAATGTATGATATGGGTGATACGTGTGAATAGGAAATATACATGTTTAGAAGTAGTGAACGTAAGTGAAACTTGAATATCAACTTCCTTATGATAACATATTTCCGATATTAAACGGTTCTCGACCGTTTGGCGTTCCAATAAATTTCTTTGAATTGGAATACTTTCATTTGGGAAGAATTCTGGTCGAGCATGAGTTATGTAGGTCTTCTACTTAGAGCTCATAATGAGCAGTGTCGATCTTACACATAGCAATCGTATTGGGTAGTGCTCGGTCTTACACCAAGCGCTCTTACTCTTTTCTGGAAAAATCCTTGATAATACAGATCCTTCATCTGTGTCGACCAACAGTGTCGAGCTTCCTTGATAATGCAGATCCTTCATCTGTGTCGACCAACAGTGTCGAGCGTCCTTGCTAATGCAGATCCTTCATCTGTGTCGACCAACAGTGTCGAGCTTCCTTGATAATGCAGATCCTTCATCTGTGTCGACCAACAGTGTCGAGCGTCCTTGCTAATGCAGATCCTTCATCTGTGTCGACCAACAATGTCGAGCGTCCTTGATAATGCAGATCCTTCATCTGTGTCGACCAACAATGTCGAGCGTCCTTGATAATGCAGATCCTTCATCTGTGTCGACCAACAGTGTCGAGTGTCCTTGATAATACAGATCATTCATCTGTGTCGACCAACAGTGTCGAGCGTCCTTGATAATACAGATCCTTCATCGGTGTCGACCGACAGTGTCGAGCACCCGTGTTAGTACAGGTCGCCCATCTATCTGGTAGTGGGTATTACTTTGTTTTGGAACGGGGTAAATTCTTCGGTCCCGTTCCTCACGGTTGTCCCCGCTATAAAGAGGGTTGAACGTTTGTGATTTTATGTACTTGGACTAAAAGATTATGAATGATGAACAGTATATGTGATGAATAAACGGTTGTAGAATTGGAACGAGCGTTCCAGGGAGGAACGACTCTAGAATGAAAGTTGTGAATTGTAATGTATGAATGTGGACAAAGCTTGGCCGACGTTTCATCCTGATGTTCCGTGAGTACTCGTCCTCACGTAGAGGGGGTACATCATGTGTGGGAACGGCAGGAGGTCCTAGTCCTTAGGGTTACTTTGGACGGAACGGACTAACCTCGGGTGGCAGCTGAGGAGAAATTCAGTTATCTCATCACCCGGGTGCAAGAAACGTAGTAGCTACACAAGATTCATACAGTCCGGACAGTCAGTCTAGTATCAGGAATTGGTTGAGTAATTGAATGAGTTAAATTATATGGTGTGAAGTATCGACATGATTGTTATGTTTATGAAATGTGTATTTTACTTGAATTAAATTCAATAAGCTTACCCTGTGTTCTTTTCCTTGTGTTGTCGATTGTATGTCCGTCCTGTCTGTGCGATGATCATCCGTGTGGATGTGAGCAGATGGGGAGGCGTTACTTGAGGAAACACTAGAAGAAGGAGTTTTGGAGGACGCGAACCTGGTGAAAATTGAAGTGAAGTCCGAACAGTAGACGTTCGGTTATAGGTTTAGACTAGATATTTCATTATAATTGATTTTTGGGAGCGACCTTGATATAAATTGGTGGTCCAGTTTATGTCTTTGTTTTGTAAATTGGTTGGTTGGGGTACGCTTAGGTCGAGCGTGGTTTGGTATTTAACTTTTCGTAAGGCCGTTCGGCCTAAACGTTGTTTCCGTTCTTTAAGACTGATTTGTTCATCATTAAATGTAATTAATTCTACTATATGGTGTTTACTGTATTTTTGGGATGTTACATTAGTGGTATCAGAGCAGTTTTGTTCTTTTAAGGACACTGTAGGTTATGAGTGCACCGTGTTTTTGCTGTGTGCTTACTGCGCGTTTAATGAGTTAATTTTTCAACTCTCTGAACATTACTAACCCTCATTTTTCTCTGTGCACAGAGAACAAATGGCACCTAGACTCCCTCCTCCACCGCAAGCCACTGACCCTGATGCGTCCAACAACGCTAGGTTGTTGGAAACGGTGATTGAAAGACTGCAACAACAGAATAACACACTGATGGAGCAGAACGCCACTCTGATGCAGCAGAACCAGAGTGCGTTGCAGAGTTTGGAAGCTTCTCGCATCAACTCGGAAGCGACACAGAGGCAGTTAATGGATATCCTTGCCGCTACCAGAAGTACACCGGGAGCGTCCTCTTCTAACGCTACCCAACATGCTGAATGGAGTTTGGAGAGCTTTCTCCAACATCATCCCGCTAAGTTTAATGGAAAATGCCTTCCTGATGAGGCAGATCAATGGCTACGGGACATGGAGAAGATCTATAATGCAAAGAGGTGCCCTGACGACAACAGATTGGCGTTTACTGAATACCTGTTGACTGGTGAGGCCAGCCACTGGTGGGCGAGCGTGAAGACTATCCTGACAGACGATCATGCTCCCATCACTTGGGAAGTTTTTAGGAACAAATTTTATGATGAGTATTTCCCAGATAGCGTTCGTTACGCCAAGGAAGTTGAATTTCTTCAACTGGTAAGGAGGGAAGTCTGTGTCGGAGTATACCAGCACGTTCAAGCATCTGTTGAGGTTCAATACCGTGGCCGCTAATGAAGAATGGCAGTGCCGGAAATTTGAGAATGGATTGAGGAGTGAATTGAAGGTGCTGATATCCAGCCACTGCATTAAATCTTTCCCTTCAATGGTCGAGAGGGCTAAGGTTCTGGAGAAGAATATGGCAGAAGTAGAACGACAGAAGAAACAACAACAAGGGGTTAGGGGGTCGACCATGACCAGAAATAATGCTAATCTGAGAAAGTCCCCTTACGATCGTCCAAATCAACCTCTCAGTGGGTCACAATCTATGGTGGTTGCCGGACAGTCTGAGCAACAGGGGGCGGTCATGTGTTTTAGGTGTGGGGGACCTCACTACAAGTCTTCATGCCCTCAATTGGTTGGAGGGAAGTATTGCAATCGTTGCAGAAGAAATGGTCACTTGGAGAACGAGTGCAATATTGGAGGTCGAGCAGTGATGAGGCCACCAAATGTTGGAAGAAATCAACCGAGAGGTGGCAGAGCTCAAGCAATCGGACGTGTGTACGCTATAACAGGCGCGGAGGCAGCAAGCTCAGGTAATCTTATAACTAGCGAATGCTTGCTGTATGGAATGCCATGTCGTGTACTGTATGATTCGGGGGCGACTCACTCCTTCATCTCGAAGGCGTGTGTTGAAAAACTGGGAATAGCTGTGAGAGATATGCAGTTCGACTTGGTGGTATCAACCCCAACAGCTGGAGAGCTTAGGACATCTACCGTATGCATTAGATGTCCTATTGTGGTTGAGGGGCGTAGTTATAAGGTGAACTTGATCTGTTTACCTTTGAAGGAGTTAGAAGTAATTTTGGGAATGGATTGGCTGACTACCAATCACATTCTCATAGACTGTGGTGCTAAGGAGTTAATTTTTCCTGAAGAAGATGAAGAAGAGTTGTCCGTGACGCTCGGGCAGCTGAAAGAAGACATCATGGAGGGCGCTAGTTGTTTTCTTATCATGACGCACGAAGACAGGGAGTTAGGAGGAGGAAATTTTGAGCGATCGTCCGACAATAAGCACAGTAAAGAACGATCGGTTGTGGACGAATTCCCGGATGTCTTTCCGGATGAGGTGCCCGGATTGCCTCCCGTGCGTGAAGTGGAATTCACGATTGATTTGGTGACTACAGCAGCACCCATCTCGGTTCAACCTTATAGAATGGCGCCAGCTGAGTTGGCCGAACTCAAACAGCAAATTGAAGATCTGATGGACAAGAGATTTATTAGGCCGAGCGTATCACCGTGGGGAGCGCCAGTGTTGTTGGTAAAGAAGAAAGACGGCAGCTCTCGGCTCTGCATTGATTACCGACAACTAAACAAGCTGACCATAAAAAACAAGTACCCACTACCTCGGATTGACGACCTGCTGGATCAGTTGCAGGGTGCGCGCGTATTTTCGAAGATTGACTTACGCTCGGGCTATCATCAGATTTGGGTGAAGGAAGGGGACATTCAGAAGACGGCCTTTCGGTCCCGTTATGGACATTATGAGTACGTGGTGATGCCGTTCGGAGTGACGAACGCCCCAGCAGTTTTTATGGAATATATGAATCGGATATTCAAGCCTTATCTAGATAAGTTTGTGGTGGTGTTCATTGACGACATCCTAGTCTACTCCAAGAGCATAGAAGAACACGAAGAACATTTGAGGATGGTACTGGGCATATTAAGAGAAAAGGAGTTGTACGCCAAGTTATCTAAGTGCGATTTTTGGATGGAGAGCGTGCAGTTTTTGGGGCACGTAGTCTCGGCAGAAGGTATATCAGTCGACCCAGCCAAGGTGCGAGCGGTGTTAGAATGGGAGAGTCCGCATTCGGTCACGGAAGTGAGGAGTTTCGTGGGACTCGCGGGCTACTATAGGCGTTTCATTGAAGGGTTTTCTAAGATAGTAGCACCGTTGACGCAGCTAACGCGCAAGGATCACCCGTTCGCTTGGACTGATAAGTGTGAGTCGAGCTTCCAGGAGTTAAAGAAGAAGTTGACGAGCGCTCCAGTATTAATCATTCCAGACACGGCCAAACCGTTTGAAGTCTACTGTGATGCCTCGCATCAAGGGTTGGGTTGTGTGTTGATGCAAGAGAGACGAGCAGTGGCGTACGCTTTTCGGCAATTGAAGATTCACGAGAGAAACTATCCGACACACGACCTGGAACTGGCGGCGGTCGTCTTTGCTTTGAAGATTTGGAGACATCATCTGTACGGAGCCACCTTTCAAGTGTTCAGCGATCACAAGAGTCTCAAGTACCTCTTCGAACAAAAGGAGTTAAACATGAGGCAGAGGAGGTGGCTTGAGTTTCTAAAGGATTCTGAGTTTGAGTTACTCTACCATCCAGGGAAGGCTAATGTAGTGGCAGACGCCTTGAGCAGGAAATCTGTTCACATTTCAGTTATGATGGTGAGAGAACTCAATCTGGTGGAGAGCTTTAGAGATCTGAGATTGCAGTTTGAATTGGAGCCGAACAGTATCAAATGCTGCAATCTCAGAATAGCAAGTGACGTGTTCGACCGGATCAAGATCAAGCAACGAGAGGATGAAGAGTTGGTGAAGATTTTAAGCGCACTCGGTACTGATCAGACTAGATTTTTCAACACTGGAACGGACGGCATGCTACGTTACATGGGTCGGACGTGCATACCTAATGATGGCGAGCTGAAGAGGATTATCTTGGAGGAAGGGCATCATAGTCGTCTTAGCATGCATCCTGGCATGACCAAAATGTATCAAGACCTTAGGAAGTCTTTCTGGTGGCCTGGAATGAAGAGTGATGTCGCTCGTTTTGTGGCATCCTGCTTAACTTGTCAACGTGCAAAGGCTGAACACCAAAGACCTGGCGGATTACTTCAGCAGCTGGAGATTCCCGAATGGAAGTGGGATAGCATATCCATGGATTTCGTGACTCACCTACCACGTACGATCAGAAATCATGACTCAATTTGGGTGATCGTGGATCGTCTGACGAAGAGCGCCCATTTCCTGGCAGTAAACTTGAAGATGTCGATGACCAATCTGGCCAAACTCTACATTCAGGAAATTGTTCGTCTGCATGGAGTGCCGTCGAGCATCATTTCCGACCGAGACACGAGGTTCACATCTCGGTTTTGGCAATCCTTGCAAGGTGAGTTGGGAAGCAAGTTGCAGATGAGTTCAGCTTATCACCCTCAGACGGACGGCCAATCGGAGAGGACCATCCAGACGCTTGAAGACTTACTGAGAACGTGTGTCCTAGATCACTTAAGCGTTTGGGATGAAGTCTTGCCACTGGTGGAATTCACGTATAATAATATCTTTCAGGCTAGCATTGGAATGGCACCGTTTGAAGCTCTCTATGGTAGAAGATGTCGAACGCCACTCTGTTGGTTCCAGGAAGGAGAGAACGTGCTAACTGGGCCCGAACTTATCCAGCAGACGACAGAGAAAGTAAAGTTAATCCAGGAGAGGTTGAAAACGTCGAGGAGCAGGCAGAAGTCCTATGCCGACAAGAGAAGAAGACCGTTGGAGTTCCAAGCTGGCGATCACGTATTCCTTAGACAGAATCCAACCACGGGAGTCGGCAGAGCTATGCGATCAAAGAAATTATCCCCGAAGTTCGTCGGACCCTATCAAATACTAAGGAAGATTGGCCCAGTAGCGTACGAGCTGGCATTGCCTCCTCAACTGTCGAACATTCACCCAGTTTTCCACGTTTCCCAACTTCGGAAATACATAGCGAACCCATCCCACGTACTGGAGTTGGAAGACGTTCAACTGCGTCCAGACCGAAAATTGGAGATGCAGCCGGTGCGCATTGTAGAGAGTAATACCAGATATTACAAGCGGAAAGCTGTCCGAATGGTGAAGGTAGTGTGGAATGAAAAGACGGGCGACACTACGTGGGAAGTCGAGAGTGCCATAAAGGATTTGTACCCTCACTTATTCTCGGGTAAGTCTTAATTTTCGAGGACGAAAATTTTGTAGATAGGGAGAATGTAAGAACCTAGAAAAACGAGCGCCATTAATCCCTGTCTCATCCTCATTAATTGCCTAGAAACCCTTCTGCCGTGCATTAAAAACGCATTTCCAGACTCACTGCCTTCCTGTCAGGTGTCGTGATGGAATGTTCCTAAACCAGTAGTGGAAGACAAGTGGCAGCAAGAGAACGGACGTTGGTTTTTAAACAAAAAATGAGTTTTCTGAAGTCCGCATCACTCTTTGCATGCACTCTTCCTCTTCCTCAGAACCCAAACCCTTCATCTTCTCCAACTTCTCTCTAGAACTCCCAAACTTCTTTCTACTGTAACTCACCAAGCTTTTCTCCGAATTCCATTTCAGAACCGTAGGAACGATCGTCCAGCAGTGAGCTTCATTTTGATCCGAATCCTTTTAGATTCTGTAAACGGTAAGTTTTCAAACCATACCCTAGTTCTGGAGTTACTACGAACTCTGTTTCAGTTGCATGCAAGGATATAAACTGAGTTTCTGAGTTTCTCTTTGGTTAGATTTAGTGGAAGAACTTAAGTGACTGTCGAGTATAGAAGAGCTGTAGTTGAACGTGTGAAAGTTATACTATTAGTCGTACACTGCTATCCAGGTAAGGGAAGCTTATTAAATTTAATTCGTATGTTTGTCTTGTACTGTATGAACATTATGTGTGTCGCATGAAGTATGCACGGTGTTATTTGATTGTTGGTATATGATCATAAGTATGAGGTGTATATTGGTCGAGTATGCATGATCGAACGTTGCTGTACTGAATGAATAGGATATAGGTTGGTTGAAATGTATGATATGGGTGATACGTGTGAATAGGAAATATACATGTTTAGAAGTAGTGAACGTAAGTGAAACTTGAATATCAACTTCCTTATGATAACATATTTCCGATATTAAACGGTTCTCGACCGTTTGGCGTTCCAATAAATTTCTTTGAATTGGAATACTTTCATTTGGGAAGAATTCTGGTCGAGCATGAGTTATGTAGGTCTTCTACTTAGAGCTCATAATGAGCAGTGTCGATCTTACACATAGCAATCGTATTGGGTAGTGCTCGGTCTTACACCAAGCGCTCTTACTCTTTTCTGGAAAAATCCTTGATAATACAGATCCTTCATCTGTGTCGACCAACAGTGTCGAGCTTCCTTGATAATGCAGATCCTTCATCTGTGTCGACCAACAGTGTCGAGCGTCCTTGCTAATGCAGATCCTTCATCTGTGTCGACCAACAGTGTCGAGCTTCCTTGATAATGCAGATCCTTCATCTGTGTCGACCAACAGTGTCGAGCGTCCTTGCTAATGCAGATCCTTCATCTGTGTCGACCAACAGTGTCGAGCTTCCTTGATAATGCAGATCCTTCATCTGTGTCGACCAACAGTGTCGAGCGTCCTTGCTAATGCAGATCCTTCATCTGTGTCGACCAACAATGTCGAGCGTCCTTGATAATGCAGATCCTTCATCTGTGTCGACCAACAATGTCGAGCGTCCTTGATAATGCAGATCCTTCATCTGTGTCGACCAACAGTGTCGAGTGTCCTTGATAATACAGATCATTCATCTGTGTCGACCAACAGTGTCGAGCGTCCTTGATAATACAGATCCTTCATCGGTGTCGACCGACAGTGTCGAGCACCCGTGTTAATACAGGTCGCCCATCTATCTGGTAGTGGGTATTACTTTGTTTTGGAACGGGGTAAATTCTTCGGTCTCGTTCCTCACGGTTGTCCCCGCTATAAAGAGGGTTGAACGTTTGTGATTTTATGTACTTGGACTAAAAGATTATGAATGATGAACAGTATATGTGATGAATAAACGGTTGTAGAATTGGAACGAGCGTTCCAGGGAGGAACGACTCTAGAATGAAAGTTGTGAATTGTAATGTATGAATGTGGACAAAGCTTGGCCGACGTTTCATCCTGATGTTCCGTGAGTACTCGTCCTCACGTAGAGGGGGTACATCATGTGTGGGAACGGCAGGAGGTCCTAGTCCTTAGGGTTACTTTGGACGGAACGGACTAACCTCGGGTGGCAGCTGAGGAGAAATTCAGTTATCTCATCACCCGGGTGCAAGAAACGTAGTAGCTACACAAGATTCATACAGTCCGGACAGTCAGTCTAGTATCAGGAATTGGTTGAGTAATTGAATGAGTTAAATTATATGGTGTGAAGTATCGACATGATTGTTATGTTTATGAAATGTGTATTTTACTTGAATTAAATTCAATAAGCTTACCCTGTGTTCTTTTCCTTGTGTTGTCGATTGTATGTCCGTCCTGTCTGTGCGATGATCATCCGTGTGGATGTGAGCAGATGGGGAGGCGTTACTTGAGGAAACACTAGAAGAAGGAGTTTTGGAGGACGCGAACCTGGTGGAAATTGAAGTGAAGTCCGAACAGTAGACGTTCGGTTATAGGTTTAGACTAGATATTTCATTATAATTGATTTTTGGGAGCGACTTTGATATAAATTGGTGGTCCAGTTTATGTCTTTGTTTTGTAAATTGGTTGGTTGGGGTACGCTTAGGTCGAGCGTGGTTTGGTATTTAACTTTTCGTAAGGCCGTTCGGCCTAAACGTTGTTTCCGTTCTTTAAGACTGATTTGTTCATCATTAAATGTAATTAATTCTACTATATGGTGTTTACTGTATTTTTGGGATGTTACATATATATATATATATATATATATATATATATATATATATATATATATATATATATATATATTTTGAATTAATTTTATTTTTAGTCGAGATTTTTAATATGTTTTACATTAAAATTAAAAGTTTATTTCATAGTTTAATCATTAAACTAAAAGTATACATATTTTTGTTCGATCATTGAAAATAATATTTCTTTTTCTAGTTAAATAAAAAGATACTGGCGAGCAATCTTACGTACACATTTTTTTTAATTATTAGTAAAATAAAACTTCTAAACTAATTCAGAAAATTGTTGATGAGGTTATTATTTGAAATGAATTTATAAAAAGGTGTAAAAAGATAGAGGAGTGGTGTAGGTGTTAGGAATTTGTGAAAAGAATATAATTTTTGTTTTGATGGATAGAACAGCGATCATACTATATACGCCCCTCTGAGTAACTATATGTCAATTATTTCTGAAGAGGTTCATTCGTACGAATGCGTAACATCATTAACATTCAGTCCCAGACTCACATACATCAAACTCCTCCCATTCAGGTCCCTCTCAAACCATCCCAAATTATTCAATGCTTTCTTCTTTGCTTTCATGTGTTCGACAACCTATGAACTAAATTCCCACCAACATTTTCTGCCAACATTCATGGCATCTGCTTCCTAATTATTTCGGTTTTTTGTTATTTATCTTTTCAGTCACTGTCCATTCGTCTTATGGTTGGGATGGGAGGTTGTATGTCCTTTCACTCATTCCATCCACATTTCATAAGTTTTTTCCGTTATTACACTAAACGACGAACATTCTACGACTTTCTTTAAACTATTTTACAACAACATGATCCAATAATTTCAAACATAATTTACGAATACATTTTTGCTTTTCTAAAATGTAATACTTTTTAAAAATAAAACTGTAACCAAACTTTAGACTTAAATCTTAAATATGTTATTTCAACGAATCTAGAGTTGGAATATCGGTATGGTTTATTTATACTTCAATCAATATCTTAAATTCTAATAATGATATCTCAACAAACTTGAATCAAAGATCCCAAAACATATATGATATTATCTAACTGAGATGATGATGGATACGTTAGTTTCGTTCTGAGATATTTTCTTCGTAAATTTTCTAAGTTCTAAAAAAATCCTGAATAGAACTTGTGAGTATTATAAGGAAGCAAAATAATCCTGAGGAATAAGCTTTGGAAGTATCTGAAAAAAAATGCTACATGGATATTGCAGATGATGAGTTTTCTTGTATGTGTGACATTTTAAAAGTGAACAGCAAAAAGTCAACATTCCTGAGAATATAAAAGTTCTTTTATGCTTTCTTTTACCTTCATTTTGGACGGAGGAGCAAAGATGGAGCTGCGAGAGTCAAATGGAAGAACCTTAACATATGTATCACTTTCAAATTTCGGTTGAAACATTTTAGGTTTAATGTCTCATTCCATAAATCTCGTTGAAGAAGGTGGCGGAGTTGCAAGTGGAGGTGGCGGTGCTCTTCATCGTCTTCGTCGTCTTCTACTTGAACAATTTTGTGAATGAGTGACGAATCCTAAAACTCAAAATTTCTCCATTTCCATTTTTATATCGCAATTGCAAAGAGGATGAAGCTTTCTGTAATTGAATTTTCAACTTTGCCAACTTTGCCTTTTCTGTAATTGAATTTCTACTCTTTTAACTTTATTTTTTAATTCAAAATTTAAAATAATAGAATTCACCCACGTTTGTGTCAAAACAACACTGTCAATATGCCAGGTGACACAATACTTAACATAGTCTAATTAATTTGACGAAAATATCCTATTTGATTTAATTTTACACAAATAAAGATCCAATTGAGACGCCAAAAAAAAATTCTGGACCAAAATAGAAATCTTTTCACACAATAAACTAACATTTTAATAATGGAACCAATCAGAAGTTTATTCTTTATTTTATATAAAATAAATTAAAAAATGTACTTTCAAATTCATAAAAATGTTTTATCCAGTCTTAATTGTTGTTATCCTCTTTCCAGTGCATTGGTGGATAACACGTAGGATAATTTTTTTTTTCTGGCAGTATGGATTGTGATAAAATTAAAATACTGTATCTTTTATACTCTCCACTTTAAAAATGGTTTGTTTTTATTTAGATAATTTTCTTAGTAAAAAATGATAAGATATCAAGATGGTAAGTGAAGACAATTGTTTTTCTTTTCATATTTTCAGGAATTAATTAATATAAAACTAAGAATATGTATTTATATTACTGATTAAAAATATGTATTCTATTATTTATTAATTATAAGGTTAAAAAAGTATTTTTTTTTTCATGTATGTTTCATTTCTAAGAGAGTTATATAATTTTACATTTTTACACTTTTTATTCACGGGTTGAGTAAATTACATCTGACATAATTTATTTTTAGCCTCTATTATAACTTCCATTCTTTATTAGGAAACTAAAACTATAAAAACAAATAGCTCTTATAATCCTTTTGAACTGATGTGACAAAAGTTCAAAACCATTTTTAACACTAAATTTTTGGAAATAAATTTAATAAAAAGAAATGAATACAATGAACTATATATATATCTTTGAAAAGTAATTTATAGTGGAAAATGTACTATTCTTCCGTACTTAGATTCTTATAACATATTGGCCATCCACCCACTTTTCAACTTATTCACTAATTATTTGAGTTTGAATTTTTATTATGTGCATTAACAAAGCTTAATCATCATAATAATAATTAAGCTTCCAATCCATTATTCTCCATTGGATGGTTGGTTTAAACTTTCGTGGATATAATCATGTTTCCAACTTTCTTAGCACATCTTATTTGTTTAAACAAAATAATGAAATTATCTTTATATATATAGTTATAACATGATTCACATGTAGTGGTTAGATTACACCAAAATATAAGGTAAAGTAACGAAATATTTTAAAGTTATTCTTGAAGTAATCTTAGCAGACCGTATATGAAAGAATTATTCTTTTACCTAACATTAAGTTTCATGTTTTATTGAAATATATCTTTTTTTTTCATGTCATTTTACTTTTTGAAATACTTTATAAATTATTGAAAAAAATTATAAGATAAATTTTAAAAATACTTAATTAAGAAAAATGGTTCTATAAGTATTCATAAAACAGCGTACTAAATTATAAGTAATAACAAAGGGATCATTGATCATCCATGAAATCAAATGAATGTATTTAATCAACTCATTCTTTTATTTTATTTTAAAATGAATAGATTGAATAGATTTACTTACAGGTAGATTATATGGATGATAAATAAATAAATTATTTTTTCTACTTTTTGTTTATAACACTTGAGCAGAAACTAACTCATGATATTATCATTTTAACTAAATTATATTAACAAATGTTTATGAGTATTATACAAACACTTCCAAATATAATGATTGTACCTTTTTTTTATTCAATATGACATTGCTATTGCCGACTAAATATTTGATTTATCAATGTGATTGCCCACGTGGCAAAATATTGAAGTGACAGGAAAATTAATTACAAATAAAAAACATTTTAATTATATTTTGTTAATTCTATTGAGAAAAGGACATTAATACGATATTAGAGTGGAAAGTGCACTATGCTAGGGTATTTAGATTCTTAAAACGTGGTCATGCTCCCACTTTCAGACTCAATCACCAATTATTTTAATTTGACTTTTCATAATGTGCATTAACTAGGCTTAATCATAAAAATTATCATGCTCCAAATCTTCATATGATTTCCACATATTTGGATTGGCTGCCTCAATTTTCGTAGCTATACTCATACTTCCAACTTTCTCACCACAGAAATCTTCAGCAGAAAATGGTTCTGATCTGTTTGAAGGTTTTGGTTCCATTACAAATTACAAATTAGAAATATGTGTTTGTCAAGTCACTAGTGCCTTTTGGGGAGAAATATTATGCTGATAATTATTCTCTCTTGTAGTTTATGCAGGAAAATATGAAACAACAGTTTGGTTTCAAAAGCCTAATAATGATCAACAGTTGAGTTGCTGAACCTTAGCGTCTGGTCGCAATCCTTGACCTATCCTGCAGATTAAATGCATATGTTCTTCTTATCTTTTGCCTCTTATCTTGTGACTTATCCCTTGTTTTCAGGCACTAAGTTTTATTCTAAAGTAGTTATCTGATCTCAATTTGGCATGTAAGATAACAGTCCTATTGATCATGATTTCTGATTCATTCACTTTCTAATTCTTTTACACCATCGGTGAACAGAAAATAGACTCCAATTCATAAAAGCTGATCAAAATTTCATTACACAAGTCCCATCAGAAGTACAATATTCTAGTGTTATTCCTGGCTTAGTTGAATTAGGACAAAACTCTTCCAAGTTCTGTTGTTATGTGTATAATAGTAGCTCGGCCAAATTTTAACTCTACCTCACTCTCTGCAGTGCTAAATAAGCAACTAGTCTGTAACCTACCAACATCATGGCCATTATAGACACATCCACCCACAAGTGATTCAAACCCACTGATTTGATTGGAGGAAATTCTGCAACCTTGCACAAGACCCCTTTTGAGCACTCATAATAATCATCATCCATGTACTGCACACCAACAAGAAGCTTGTAACAGTAGTAGCTATAGCTTATGTACTTGAGCCACTCTATGAAGGGAGGAATCTGCTGTATATAGTACCCTCCGGCAATGAGGAACACAAGGGTTGTGACAGAAGCTAAAGTAGTGGCCTGTTTGACCTCCATCAAAATGGCACCAAGTGCTAAGCCTAGGCTTTGAGAGACAAGGACACTGTAAAGGACCACTAGGAGGGAAAGGAGAAAGGTCAGTGGATGAGGATTAAGCCCTCCCATCCAATAGATTATGAAGACAAATGCAGTTGGAAGTGCAAGCTCTATTGGCAAGTCTCCTACTGTTCTTGCTAGAAAGTAGGATGAGAGACGGTACATCCCAGATGAACGTTCCTTGATCAGCATTCTTCTCTCTTGTGGGAATGTGAAAACAGCATTGTAGAGAGGGTAGAATCCCCAGAAGACAGAGAAGAAAAACAGAAGGGCTATCTGCATTCTCAAATACACCTCCATTTCAGATACAATGATTTTAGGTAACAACTATAACAGCTCAATAACAATAGTCTTATTCCACCTTCCTAATGACCCAATTATTAAAGATCAAAACTTCAAAGATATTGTTTATTACAAGATTCTTTTTAACAACAATTCCCTTTTAGATAACAATAAAAACCAAAAGAAAGTGTGCTCTCTTAATAAATAAATGAAAGGTAAAAGTTAGATAAAGTAGCTGAGATATTTACGTTACTCTTCCGTCAGAGTTAGAATTTTCTTCCAACAACAAACGTGATGAAATTTGATGCTAAACGTCAACGTAAAGACAAAAGAACTCAAAATCATTTTTTAAACTTGAGGGGAAGAAACATTTTATTATTGGTGTTAGAGGAAAGAAGGTCTGAAATTATGTGATTTGGACATTAATACAATGTTTACTGAATGTGAAAAGGAAATATTACTCTGAAAGTAAAGGGCCAATGATACGTTAACAGCACTTGGGTTAGTTGATGATGTTCTGTTCTTACTGATCAATAATGATCAAGTTACTGAACTTAAAAAAACTCTTACCCGGTCTCCAATGTGGGATTCTGGGGTGTGCCACCACAGAAGTCCTCCAAGGAAAGCGACACTTATGACTTGGAAAATTCTCAGCTTGTTGAAGGCTTCAAACCTTCTCTCCTTCAGCCCCCTTTGCAACAGCACTTTGAACTGATGCCACCAACTTGTGCACCATCGCTCCGGTTTTATGTGATTTCCTGCATCAATTGAGCAACAAATTTATTCAGACCTGTAATACTCATCTAACCAAAGTAACTTTTGAAGCATATGCCTCTGAATGTTTTTCACTGAAAAGTTAGTACACTTACTTGTGGAAGCATTCCTAAAGACTTCGCATTCCAAGCTGCATAATTCTTCTTTCAGCTTAGTAGCTATATTTTTTTCATAAGCAGAGATTAAGGCTTCTCTAACCAACTTATTTTCTGCCTCCTGGCTTTCACTTTGTTCAGTTGCAAGCTTGGAGGAGTCCGGAGCAATTCCTGCAGTTTCTCATTGTCAAAACTCTGTCTGTATTTAACAACACACAAATATGGTTCTTTTAAACAAGTCAATTCAGTAAACTTAGATAGTTGAAAGTGGGGGTCTCATAATTCATCTCGGGCAAAAATATAATTCCAGTAGGCCGGGCCATGATTCCATAATACAATAACAAAGCCTTATCATTTGACACACTTTAAACTCAAATCTTCAGGAATATATACCTATATAAAATTTAGTTATACGGAATCATGACTTCCTAATACTACTACTAATAATTTTATCCACAATAAAATGTAAAACAGTGATTGGATTGAATTAAAAAGAAAGAATATTACCATTGGCAAGATCAAGCAACAAGTCAGCTGGATTGACAATCATGGATGTGGAAAAACCAACAGAAGAAAAGTAGGCCATTGCAGTTGAAGCGGGGCCATAATAGATGGGACATCCTTCACAGAGCAAGACCAGTTTATCAAACATGTGATAGAGGCGACTAGAGGGTTGATGAATGGTGGTGACAACAGTTCTCCCTCCACTGGCCAAGCGTTTGATTGTGGTTATGATCCTTTGTGCTGTTGTAGAGTCCAAGCCAGAAGTGGGTTCATCCAGCAGCAACAGGCTTGGATTGATTAACATTTCCTGGCCTATGCTCACCCTTTTTCTCTCCCCTCCTGATATCCCTCTGAATAGAGGGCCTCCAATCATGCTACCCCTGCACCTGCTCAGGCCTAGCTCACTGATTACATGCTCAACATGCTGAGCTTTTTCTTCCTTGGTCAAGATGTTGGGAAGCCTGAGAAGTGCAGTGAAGAGTAGTGTTTCGGTCACAGTGAGATGGGGGTATAACACATCATCCTGAGCCACAAAACCTGTTCTTCTTTTCATGGCTCCTGAAAAAGGCTGGTTGTTGTACGTGACCTTTCCAGATAGTTTGCCACTAAGCCTTCCTCCAAGGGCTGTGAGAAGTGTGGTTTTGCCACTCCCAGATGGCCCCAACATAGCCATTATTTCTCCCGGACAAACCATACCAGTGATTCCTTTCAGTATGGTCTTCTCTGTGGAACTCCTTGTGCTCCCCCAACACAGACCCTTCTGCTCCAGTTTAACTTTGTACACCAACTCTTCAAACTGGAAATGGAAACAACGGAGAAAATGCCAAAAAGAAGTTAAATAATAATGCCCCACATGAACGAAATATATGATGGTGAAGAATCAATGTAATGGAATATACTACAAAATAATGACAAGGGAATGACCTTCAAAGTTATGGGGTACATAGCTAGTTTAAGAAAAGATTGGTCGTTTGTTTGTATGGGAAGGACAGTCTGAGTCGTGATCTTGGGGGGTCCTTCCTGAGGGTGACTGTTGCTGTGGTCTGGTTTGAGTGCTATGCAGTTTTCTGTCATGGCTAATGAAAGCGAGAGGTTTGTAATGTTTTGGTGGTGGTGATAGTAGTCACAACTGAGGTGTGTGTGAGAGAAGTCAAGAAGCTCCTTTTAACTTTGCTTCCCGTTGTGGATGAGAAGAACACATCTCTATATATATATATATAGCAGAAGCTAAGATGTTACTGTGCACTAAGATACTGTTTCAGGACTCGCATGAATGGTGGAGTCCACCATCATTTAATCTCAGAATTATTCCAACAGAACCATTAATTCACACCTAAAAACTATGAATTCTGAACCATTGCTTATGATCTCGGTCTTGTTTACTTTTTCTCGTTTTATCTTTTCTAAAGAGAGGGAGTGTGTACCAATAACCAAACGTTTTTCCTCAAGTCATCACCTTTATTACATCGTATCACAGTATTCTTTTAATCTGCTTTCCTTTCCTTGCTGAGCAAGGGTGCACAAAATATTTCTGAAGCTGATCCGAAACCAAGACAAGTCGCTGAGTATTATTATAACTACCACTTTGGCACAAGATACTCCATTGATACTAACGACATCGTTTATACGTACAGTGGCAAGGTGCCTAAGGAAAAGTCTTACTAAACACACAGAAAAACAAACAGTAATTTGGAGACTACATAAATATCATCAACTATTAATGATTTAAAAGCACCCATATAACACATGATAAATATGACAGAAACACAGAAATATGCATATTTTAAATGTTATTTTTTGGGGAAGAGATGATATATCTACAGAAGAAGTATTTACATTTTTCTACTGTCAGAAAAGAAAACAAATGGAGACTCAAATCTGCATGTTGTATTTGGGATTTAAATTATTATTAAAAAAGAAACTGGTGAGATAAAACGACGGGAATATGTGTAGGGTACGAATACGACTTCACGAAAATACAACAGCGTTTCTTCTACTGTGTCTTTTTTTTTTTTGCCCCAGATACTTCTAACACAGTATGTCATGCAATAATGATAGTGGTTGTTATAGTTTGTGATTTTAAATACGAAACCATAAAAACGGAAACACAGCACTATACCTGTCTTAAATGCTTCTTTAGTGACATGCCCCGCAGATAAAATTTTTAAATACTTTAGGATGCAGACTGAAATCATCATAATGGTCTTTTAATCACTTTTTTACATTTCGTAATGGAGTTGACTGCGGTCAAATTAATATCACAATTTTTTTTAATTATAATATTTCCTTTTAAAATAGTTTTGAGTATTAACATAATAGTTCAGAGACATGCATGCAAACTACCTTCATATTTAATTTTTCTTATAAATAAGATTTTATAATGTAGTAAGTGGGGCGAAACTTTAAATATCTTCTGCATTAAAACTTTTGGCTATTCCACTATTATATCATCACTTTGGAGTCCAAATTAAACACATATTATCTTCTTCCAATAATCGAATTTATCTTAACAAGACATAATATCTCTTCTGAGGATAAGTCTTCTTTTCTTTATTCACCACTTCCTTCTCTTTCAATCTTCATTTGTTGTTCAGTGAGTATAAATCACACACGATCCAGTAAATATAAGAATATACGTCTAATAACTAAAAAATTACACTTCTTCATCTGTTTAATTACTTTTAAAATATAAAGACTAAAAAAACTTGTTTTCTGAATAAAGAAAACAAAAGGGGAAAAAAATGTCACTATAAAGTATTGCATGTTAGTTGGAATAA